>NW_014569638.1:56583-150952 GCF_001313835.1 Polistes canadensis | reverse complement strand
TATATATATATATATATATATATATATATATATATATATATATATACATCCTGATATTGAAATAGAATTGAGTCATTAAACATTAACCGTGACGTATATGTAAGAATTATTTAACTCACCCACTCCAATAGATTTTTCCTCAATTTTTTCTCATCGTCTACCATTTGTAACATGTCATGGTAAGTAGCAGTAGCAATTCCAATATCCAATGAGTCTGGATCTAAAGACATTTTGCATACCAATTCGTCGTGAGAGAATACACAAAACCGCCTTAAATTTGAATAATGCGAAATGCACTCCCTTCCCATTTTAAGCTAATGAAAACATAAGAATCAAATACAATTATTTAAATAAGATAATATAAAGTAGTATTTTAAACGAGTAAAAATTATTAAATGATGCGTACCCAATCTGCTGGTGCAAAATTGACAGCTTCCGCAAAGTTGTAGCCTTGATTAAAACCTGCATGATACGCTCTTGGAAATGTAACAACAAATTCGCCAGCGTGTTGATCAGTTCTAAAAACTGGTACTCCTATCAAATAAAATAGATATTTTTTATGATTAAATGTTCCTACAAAAGTATCAAAGCAACAAAATCATTTATATAATTTACCTTCGCTCGTTAAGATATTTGGATTCATAATTGTTACCAGTTGATGTAACAAATCAGGTTGACTGTGAAATAATTCAGGAGCAGCAGATTTCATGGAGTGTTCAAATTTTTCTGCTTGAGAGCCAGGCACGCCATACCATGTCTTTGGCTCTCCCCAATGTAAATAATTAATGGAGTAACTCCAATGATCTTCATTATGCCAACAGAATGTTGCGAAACACATGCCAACGTACATCCATGGGACTTTCATGCCACTGATGTCTGCATTAATATGACCTAATACACTACTACGTAAAACTGGTAGATTGTTTAAATTCCATGAAGACTCTGCATATTCTTGATCGCACATAAATAAATTAACACTCGTTTTTGTTGGAAATCCAGAGCCATGATCCATGGTATGTAAATCCGCGCCATATTCTACTGTCACATCTTCGTCGATGGACGAAACTATTCTCCAGAATTCTTTTTCTACCAACGTGGTGGGAACCATCTATAAAAGATAAACAAAATTTAATTATAAATGTTCTACTACAGGAACAATAAATATTTTAAACATACATGTACTGGCATGTTAAAATAATCGCTTTTGAATTGATCCGCCATTTCGCCAAACTGTTGAAGAGTGTACTCTCTCTGCGCTTGCTCGAAACCAAAAGCTTCCATCGGTTTAGAAACCTCCTCTGCAACACATTTTGGACACCTCCAATCTCCCTTAGGTATTTCTGTTAAAGGTGGCATTAAGCAAAATGTATGATAGCTATCGTCACAGCCATCACATAGAAGCATATTCTCCTCGTTGTCTCCTCTCCCACAATTATGACAAATGTATTTTGCAAGCTAAACAAAATAATATGTTTAATAAATACTTTGTTAAAAATAGTACTGTGCATTGTTGAAAAACAATAAGTTCACTTACTGGATCAAACTCGTATGTTAGCTTAACTCCTCTAGTTTTGTTGGATTTCTTTGGTTCTTTGGTATTGAAACCAGCCATTTTTGGACCGGCTCCATAAAATTGTAATTTCTTAAGCTCCTTACTTTTATCGTTATCTATATATCTGCCTCTAACAATACCCTCCTTGCAGTCATGATCAGAGTCATATTCTTCTTTACAGTCTTCTTGTTTAATACCAACTTCTTGTTTTTCTTCCTGGCCAGAAAATCTCTTAGAACGACGCGAAAACTTTTCAGCCGGTGGTTTTATCTGTTGTCTTGAAATTATTCCATGCGGCTTGTAATCACGATCTCTTTTTTCGGTTTTTTCGTCAGAATCTGGTTCTATTTTCTGTAAATTAAAATACAACAATGCAAATGATTTGTACGCATAAAAATATTTGAAGTAATATACTATTCAAGTATTATAAAAAAAAGCTTACAATATCAGTCAATGCTTTTCCTTGTTTAAATACGTCAAATGGATATAAAATTCTTTCATAGTGATTTTTTAAAATACTTCCAACGCTTCTTCCAGAGGGATAACCTAATTTGTTGGCAATTTTCGCCCATCTTCTTTCTTTAGTTACAGTTTCTATGCCTCCTATATCAAAGATGAAAGAAATATTAACATAATACAGTGAACAATAAAATAAGAAAAATAAGAGCAACAAATGGTACCTTCGTCTGTGACAATCTTATGCAAGGAATACAAATCCAAAGCTTTGCGCTCGACAAGAGGTATTTTTAACGAGGAACCTTGTAGTTCCCAAAACTTAGCAATTTGATCTAAGAAATTAAGTTTTATCCTAGTTTTTGCTTCCAATTCATTTAATCTTTGTATTCGCGGGACAAATTTGAATTTGTCGACGTCAACTGCAAACGGTGGTTGCCAATTCTAGAAAAAAGAAAAAGAAAAATAAATTTCAGTTATCAGTAAGAACTAAAAGATTGTGATAGGTGATGGAAGGAAAAGATTGATAAATGTGATGAAAAATGTAGAAAATAACGAATAAATGATTTCAAATTATAATTCGATCGATTGAACTATATATAAATCCACATGATTTCTCTAGACAGTCATTATGTCGATCAGGAAATGGTTATGGTTTATTCAGGGTAGCGTTGAGGGGGATTATAAAGAACGCCCCTTTCACGAAAGCACTATAGACGGTCCTGGTGCTTCATTTCTACTCCACAGTAATAACGTATGGCGTAAGACATTATCGCTAAGAACAAAATACAAATTACATTAAGATAATTTTTAATATATAAATAAACAATTGCATTGACATTTCTTATTGTAGTTAATTAAAAAAAAACAAGGACACATTAGTACTAAAAATATATTTTGATCAAGGAAGAAAAAAACATAGGTAAATGAAACGTAATTTCACAAAATATAATATTATCATATATATGATATATATGCTAGAGATAGATAAATATAATATATATAACTAATCATATATATATATGATTATATAGTAAAAGTAGAAGTTGAAAATCTTCTTAATAGATTTTATACATTTGATAAAATCAGCTTTTACACAGCAATGTTTCCAATAACGTGTAAATATCAAATAATGCTATAAAGTAAGACAATACTTGTCTTGTATGATAGAACAACGAATTGGCGAGAAACCCAATTAATCAATAAAACCTTTCCAACAGCTTTTATATATCGAGATGCTTCAAACTTCTATGCATTATTCATTTACTTTTTCTCTAAGGAAAGACGAAACTAGAAAAGAACAAAAACAAATTCGTAGGTGAAAAATGATTAATAATCTAAAACAATTTACAACAATTATTTATTCATAGAATATATGTAAGCACCTAATAGTAAGACGCATAAACCTTTGATTTGTTTATTTGAAATAAACAAGAATTGAAATAACAGTATGAACAACGGAACCCAAAAGTGCATTTTAAAGGGCAGACAATAAACCACCGTGCAAACTAACGACGCCCTGCATAACGACGTCACTCGTTCGAGTAAAATTTCCAACGAAATGGTGGCATTTGTTAAACGCCATCTCTAGAAACATATCATCCACCGTACGAATGTCTAATAAATTCGAGGAAGTAACGTTTTTAAAAGGGATGATAATATAATCGATTACGAGATGCTTATATCACGCAAATACTTAACTAAATTTCTTAACCATCGGCCAAATAAGTTTACCTTGTAACGGGAACGTGTAATTTCAACAAAGAAATATGGCACGACTCCTGAATCGGCCGACACGCGGAATATACATGAAATAAATTTATATGCGACAAATTTCTCTTGTAACAGAAGCATCTTTATTTACGCGTTATTGTTTATAATATCTTTTTCAAATATTTTCTCTCTTTTTTTTTTTTATATAAAATAATTTTTTGTCAATAATATCTATCAAAAAAATATATCAATAAGAATCATTCCTTTATATATATAGTTCATTTATGTATACAATCAATGCAATATAAATGACAAGAATATCGATTCAAAAAATTACGATAAACATCATAGAGAAATCAAAGAAGAAGCCTTATCGAATTTGTTGTAGAAAATAGACGATAAGATTTCTTCTAGGCTTTTCTACATGTAACATGGGAACTAGAGGTTGATATATTGTAAATTTCCGATTTGTTTTACGAACGCAGACGGCATTAAAATTTTTATATGCAAACCGATTAATAATCAAAGCAAAACGAAAAGGAGAACAATATCGTTTCAACTAAACTTGTCTTCTTTAATTTCTAATGGTCGCCATGATGCAACATGCACGCAATATACCTAAATGTTACACGTTTATTTATATATATATATATATATATATATATTTATTTTTGTTAATAATAAATGTCCAACAATCGAAACGTCTTATAATAATGTGTATTTGTTCGGTAAAGCACATTTTTCTTGAACTTTTCCTCATAATTAACTCGATAGATACAAAATGGTGGTAGAAATGATTTTTGGCGTAGATGATGGTATAATATTCAAATGAAAGAGACTTGTTTTGCTCGACATTCACACATATAATTTCAAATAAATTAATTGGTAAAGAAAAAGATAAACGCGTCCGCCTGTGCAAAATATTAGGAACTAAATCTAATTGTAAAAGAGTAACGAGTAAAGATAAACGAAAGGTGAGAAGAAAGAACGTGACTATGTATGCGTACGTGTCTCTACGAAAATGAGCGAAAGAGTTTATTTGTTGAGTATGCGTGTGAGAGAAAGAAATCTCAAACAAGGCACATCTTTTTTCTCACGAGTTTCCGTTCTTTTCTTTCTTTTTCGTTTGATCTCTTACTTAACACAAATAACTTTCTGCATTTTTGTCAATCATCTTATTTCCAAAAGAAACTATCGAGTTTTTCCCAAAGGTTTAAATTATTAAACATGGCGTATTATTATCTTCTGTTTTTTTTGGATAAAACCGTCATTACATTAAAAAGTTATAAGGTAAGAAAATATGTATTATGAAATATTATTTCATTCAATAAACTTTCAAATTTTATCATTAATTTATTATCCTTCTCTATTAATAATATGTAAGAAAAAATGTTAACAATTCTTGCTACAATTTGAAATGTGACGCATCAATTTTTGCGTAGTCCAAAATCGACGATTTGTAAGATAATCACAAGGATTTTGATGGCTGCTTGGCTTGTTCGTCGTAACAGAATATACAGAAAAACATACAAAAAAAAAAATGTCCGTTAGACAATCGAGTGAACGATATTACGATACGAGGAAATGATCATTCGGTTTAATATTTGAAGGAAAATGAAAAGAATAAAATGTAGAAAATCACTGTAGATGATAACACGCTTCTTCATTCTTGTCTCGTCTCTCTAAACATTTTCTCGTGACATGTTGTGTTCTATGCGATGTAAAAAATGTACGGCGATGCGTTACGTGTTGGAAAGATGAATATAGGATATCAAAAAGAACTTGTTATTTTCATAGCAATACGTATTTCAAGTCTAAGATCGAATCGAGGTCGTAAATGCGATCAGAAAGGTGCAAGGAAAGGAAAGAAAAAAAAATATAAAGAAAAATATCGATAGAACAGCACACGATTATTTCATTCTCGCGTAGGATAGGTATAAGTTGAAAAAATAGAAGAAAACAAAAAAAAAATTGAAACGTAAAAATGTAAGATTGTACGTGACATTACTCACGGGCGGAGGTTTGATTTTACAGATGCCAGATTTCTCAGCGATCGGTCTTATTTTAGCGATATATCCAAGAGGGTCGAGGAACTCCTCGGTGCTCGGCTCGAATACAGGAGCTTCGGGTGGTATTGAGAACTCGAAGTCCGAGTCAGCACGATCGCAGGCCATGTCCTGGCTACGACAACAATATGCACCAAAACGATCCTCGGAAGCAAAGTCGGAAGTAGCGTCGTGGTGCCTTGATACCATGACTCCTTACTTCCTTCCTTCTTTCGATCGCACTATCTTTCTTCAGTCTTGCCGTTCTAGTAAATTCAATAAAATAGAAAGAGAAAGGATGAGACGACAGTAACAACAATGACCGATAGACGGTCGGTCCTGAGGCACGTTAAAGACGCGCCCGAGTCGCCGATGCCAATTCTTCACTTTTGCTCTTTCTCTTCTCTCTCTTCTCTCACTTCTCTATCTCTCTCTCTTTCCCTATGCCTGCCCGATTCTTTTTCGTCGCAAACCAACGTGCGCTTGCGTACACGTTACTTCCTAAACGATTTTACAAAATCGCACGAAACAAGCGTTCCTATGATAAACATTCTTACGAAGCACCATCTTCTCTCTACAATGATTACACGAGCGTGTATACTTGGTAATGAACGCGAAAAACCAATAAATGGACACATGGGCGTAAACTATATTCGACATCCGACACGTAGCCTCGCACACGAGCGACTGGCCTGCTTCGCGTTTTTCCAATCTCGGCTATCCCCACTCCGCTACACATAACGTCGACCCTCCTGTACATAACCTACTGCTGCGCCATCTTTATATACCTGTGCATGTATCTGATTCGTCTTTCCTTCCCGATGTTGGACAAAACCCGGTCGATCGTGTTTTCTTGCCAAGCTTCTTATTGCTCAATGTGCTTCGGAAAGTACTCGTCGATTGTAATTGGATCAATGATAACTATGACAATATAACATTGGCTGATTTTGTTTTTTGTTTTTTTCTATTGGTTCAAAGAAATATTCCCTTGAAGTTGGCTCGTTCTAAACTTTCTACTGTATTATGGTATTAGATATTTTAATAAATTAAATGTTTATCCTAAAATATCACAAAATTGATTAATAAACATTTATTAATGTAAAATAAATAACATATGCGAATATATAGCGTTTCTTCATATTATATTTACAATTAGAAATCATACAAATTTGAAACCCTAACTTGATTTGAATATAGTGCTTCTCGAATCCAAAAAGTCGATTAGAGTGAAGTCAATAGTATATTGAGATAGTGCAGTCCTGTGCTTCGCTAGTAGTTTCATCAGGTAAGTATTTATGTAATACTAAAATGATTTTTAAGTTATTAAATGTTTTAACAAAATATATAATCACGATATAACACATATGTATCAAATAAATAACAAATTTCATATGAAATAAACGTATAATATTATATCATAATTATTTGGTTATGGTAAATTGTTCATTTTAATTTTTTCTTCAGACATTCTTCAAAATGGGTTTGGATTTTGGAAATTTGTACAAATTAAGAGGGATCGTTTATTTCCGTCTCAGTCCTCACGAACAGAAGGCTTTTAAGGGTGTGATATCTGAGGGTATTCCAAATATCATCAGACGTTTCCGAAGCAGTGTATTCTATTATGCACCAAGTACGTTAACTTATCTCTATATACTAGATGATACATTATTGTTTAATAAGATTAATATGATTAATAATTAGATATCATAAGAAATAATTAAAAACTGATAAAAAAATATAATCAAAGTAACATTCAGTACAATAAGAGAGAATAATATATTATCTTTATATTATTAAAAATTTTCTTTTTCAGCATTAGGCCTTAACTATATGATATACTTATGGGCCAAAGAGTTGGATCATAAACTAAGCCGTAAAAATCCTGACCTGTACAAGGATGACGTTTAAATTACTTATAAGTTAAATTCAAATTGATAAGTAGTATAAATTCTCATCAAAGTTGTTATAATTTGTACAATGATTAGATGAAAGTTCCATGAGCGTATAGTTCAATAAATTAACTAATTCTTATTTAAATTGTGAATATAAATCCATTATCATGTTAATAGTTTTGTATATTATCCAATTTAATAATTAATATCTTTGAGTCCTTTAGATTTATATAAATTTGTCCATATTTTCTATTGTTAGTAAAAAAGGAACTTGTAATTTAGTCTGCAGCCGCGAGATGGTGCCAAAAGAAGAAATAGGCCATTGACGAACACTGAATTGTCCGGGCCCGATGTTAACAAATTTTTTTCAATATAATTTCAAATCACAAGTTATAATAGGACGAGAAGAAGAAGAAACAGATTATATTTTAAATACAATATATAAAAATTAGAATAATGAAGAAGAAAAATAATATTAAAGACTATTAATAAAAATATGGATCCAAAGATATTACGATCCTGTTAAAAGAATCGATCGTGACGTAGTAGGGATCAAGGAATGAGCCAATAGAAATCGGTGTATCAAAGATCGCACCTTGGTAGATGAGGTAGGGAGGTGAGAAGAGCAGGTAAACCGCGAAGTAGAGAAGATAGAAGGATTAAAAGTAGTCGTGAGAAATTTTCAGTCGAGCATGGTCGGGTCGTAGGTGTTCATTCCTTTGATAAAGGTTTCTTCGTTTGTGTATGTGAGGGTGAGGTGTGTGTGGATAGAAAAAACTATTCTTAATCAAAACTAGGTAAGTCTAATTAGTAATAGTAATACGATAATATCTTCAGATAAATAATATTTCAAATATTTAAGTTGCTTTTGTTTCGGCAGCCATCCGTGTTTCATTTCCTTTCCTTTCGTTCCTTCGCTCACAGTACATCTATCGTCATCGGCTCGCGACACCTACAGTTGCTTGGAAGTTTACGGCAATACTCTACACTACCTATACTATCCTATACATTCATATCATTTCCGTGAAAGAACACGCCTAAATAAAAGCAATCAAGCTGTGTCAAGGTTTCCTTCTAAAGAATATCACTCTAACGCCATAACGGAATTCAGTGCAATCCTGAATACCTTCCTTTACGGAATTCCAATTGGTATTCCAATTAGTATTCTTTCAGAGGCACACCTGTTGCTCTCCGGTCTTCACTTAAGACTCCTTCTTCATAATTTTCCAATGAAAACCTAAACCAAATAATTTCCTTTCTTTTCTCTCCTTCTCTCCTTCTCTCTTTCTCGATTTAACATACTTATATATTTTTCTTTGTGTATTCACAGCTACAATAGTAAGTAATTTAAATCACGTGTGTGGACATTAGTGTATAATTTTTTTTTATCATCCATCTTTTATTTCCACTTAAAATGAAAAACCAATAGGGAGTGCAGATTGCTAACGTATGTATTCATAAGTTCATTCTAATAGATTAATTTTTTACCGATTGGAGGGGATAATTTTTCTTCCTGTCGCCGAGTATAGGAATATATTACTTTACATATAAAAAAGAAAAAACAATAAATAATTAGAAAAATGAATAAATTGGATGTATGCATAATTGCATGTATGATGTGTATCTGTATTGCAACAATACATCCGGATATAGAACATTTCTCGTACGTGGTTTTCATGCTTATTTTATTCTTCGTGTATTACTGTTAATGTTTTTTTCTTATAATTAAATATATAAGACTAAACAGATTGAAATATGCTGCGTTTCGGAAAACAATTCGCATTGTTATCTCGATATCATTATCACTGCAGGATGACTCACTAGTTTTTAATACGATCGATCAATCGTTCCTTTCTGTAAATCTTTTATCATTATGTTCCTTATATATTTTTTATCGATTTTATCCGATTAATTATTTTCAATGAAATATAAAAACTAATTCGTTCGCTTCTCCTCCTTATTACTCGTCAAACGATTACTTTACGATGATATTTAATTCGACAATTATTGATACATTTATATCTAGCGCTAAACCACCTTTAGTTTTATAACAATCATTATTTTTTCTCTTTCTCTTTCTCACAGACGCAAACACATGCACACATACACGTATCAAATTGTAATGCTTTTACACTCGATACTCGAATGTAAAAATTCTTATCTGTTAAAAGATACGGTCGACGATTTCTCTGTGTTAGTTGTAACACAATTTTACCGATTTCTACGTTCTATTGTAAAGAGAACAAAAACCAAAGTTTTGAAAAAAACAAAAATGATTTTCTTTATTTAAATTACAATTAAATGTTTATGCGTATTGCTTCTTTTTTTACTTAATGCAATTATTATTTCTAATAATTAATATTATTAAGGACACCTGTAATACGCGCCCACTAACATCTAATTGTAAGTAGACCTACGCGTGTCATTGCAGTCACTATGACATAGATCGAAGATACTCGCAATGATGAAAATGTTTTATAATAAAATACTCATCGAGAAGATTCTTTCGAAAGTTCATAAACACACACACACAATTTTGTCTTGTATAATCACATTATCAACTCGATTTAGAGAAAAAAAATCCTTCAGTAATAATAATATTGTAAATCTTTGCAGCATGACGTCATCATTAAAACGAAATAGACTAAAAAAATAAAAAATCTGTTACAAAATCGAGCACCAAAATGGCGGATTTCAAGTATTTCATTGAGCAATTATCGAACTTATAGATTAGTATAAAAATAATATAAAATAGTAAGAAGACGTGGAAGTAGAAAACAAAAAATCTATCGATAATATAATCATAATTATTTATTTTTTCCTTGCCTCCGGCTTAAGAGTGTCATATAGAGCCCGTATGACGTATTATATGCTATATATATATCTATCTCTCTCTATTTATCTCTCTCTACCATACTCCTGTATACTAGTTATACGGGCACGCAGTTGTCTTTTTTTCTGTCTTTTTTTTACTTCTTTCTCTAAGGCAGTGCAAATCCCTTAGCATGATGACACACGACGTGACACTCGATGACCTTAGGCAGTTTCCTACGCCGTTAAATAACGCATCTTCTCGATTTTATGCGCGCGCACTCGTTCTCTCTTCTATGTAAGAACACTTACGTATCTCAAAACGAACAATACAAACTTCTATTATTTATTGTTGCTTCGGGCCTTAGAGCCCCCCTGCAACGATCATTTTTCATTTTTCTTTCTCTTTCATGAAGTTTTTCTAAAACGATCATAAATTATCTTTGAATTCTCCCCTAGATGGTGAAAATAAATATTAAAAATGAGATTTGAGGAATGGCTTAAACTATATTTAAAATTTACTTTTGAATAACTATCGATAATTATAGTTATTAATCGTGAGGGCCTAAAGTTTTCTCCAACGATCATTTTTCATTTCTCTTTCTTTTCCATACAATTTTTCTAAAACGATCATAAATTATTTTTGAATCCTTTTGGATGGTGACAATAAATATCAAAAATTACGTTGGTAGATGGTTGCAACTATATTTAAGATTTACTTTTAAATAATTATCAATCATTATAGTTATTAATCGTGTGGAGTGCATTCGTTCGGTCCATTCACTGGAAAACTTGTTCAACACTCTGCAACACGAATTGGAAGGTATGCGAGAGGTACATTGCTAACTTTCTTTCCACTTCTTTTTTATTTTTCTTCCTTCATTATGTACGAGTATGCGAGCGCGCCTTCACGTGTGTGTGCTCGTGTCGTATCCATACATGCGTCCAACCACGAGGAACACGCTAACTTCTACTTATGTTAGATTTCTGTTGTTTACTTTCGATCGAATCTTTTTCAAGATCTAAACTTTCTTATTTCAATTTTGTTAGGTATGCATTTCAAACTCGTTTGAATCAGGTTTTTCTACCTGTCGCCACCTGCGTTAGAATTTTCTTACTATTTTTTGTATAATCGATTAATCGAATTATTAAAAAGTCAAAATTATGAATAAAATACAATCAATTATGCAATAAAAAGTATTTACATAACAGATACACAATCATTTCTTCGTCATTTAATTAACGTGTACTACTAAACGATCTATAAATAGTTGTTGAAAAAAACAAAAAAAAAACAAAAACAATTTAATTTGTATAAAATGTAATTGTCATGCAGCTAAATACAGCAACATAATAATAGATAACCCTCAGTAGTTATATCTGCGCGACCATGTTACGAGTAACGAGTAACGGTTGTAGGATAAATGAAAAACACGAAACTTCCGCATAAATTTCTTCACGTCTACGGGCAGTTCAGTCAATGCCCTTATGTTGCACATCTTGCATCTGTTTAATTAAACGGTTACTTGAGCGGAAAAAAATTAATGCTCTTTATGTGTCGCGATTTAAACGTTATGTTTTTGTTTTTCAAACAAAATGAAAATGAGCGCGATAATTTATTAACTTCTACCCCATTTGTATGAATGTTTTGGTTAGAATAAATCACGGAAAACCATTAAATGAATTCGTATCGATATACAATTTCATTTTCGCGAATTCTCGAATGAAATTGACCGGCACGATGGAAACAATTTCCTATTCGATGACTCCACGTAAAGTAAAAAGTTTAGACTAAATTTGTTCTCTCGGAAATAGAACGTCGAACGCGGTGTTTATGTCAAGTACGTTCAAGGCCGTGCTTATACCCCGCTCTCTTCGACACGCATTCCGTTAGTAAATTTTTCTGTTTGAGGTGTGCCTGCATATAGAAAAGATTACTTGGCTTCTTCTATCGAAGATTCTTGTTGTTGTCTCTGTCGTCGAGAGATTTCACGACGTTTGTTGAACACTTTAAGTTTCGATTCCATCATTTTTTTTATTTTTATTTTTCCTTCTTGTTCGTCAAGCAGGAAGTAGTAATTAGCATAATTTCCTTTTTTTTTTTCTTTATAACGACACGGCCGGTAAATCCGTTGGAAAAAAATCTCGCCTATGCTTGCATCGAAGTCTCCGAAATAGTCACGCCGCGCCGTAATCCGACTCGTCCGCTTGGATATTTGACAAATGTATACTTTTTCTGTAAAATGATTACTTAGAAAATAATGTATATAGCTGTAATATATGTGACTATGTTGAATCAGAAAATAGGTATTTGGAATTCGAGAAGGAATCTCTAACGCGCGAGATCAATTCACGTTAGAAACTTGTTTCACTCGTCTTTTATAGTTGATACACGGATCCCACTCAACATCCTAGCTTCTCCCTTCTCTTTACTCGCTTAGAATCATCAAAATGATTATTTACAAATATAAGAAGACATTTTTTAGTGTCAATTCGTAGTTGTAATTATAGTAGTTGTTTTTTTCGATGGGGAAAAAGTGAGGAGAGCTGGGTAATGGTCGAAGTGATATCGTATAAAAGGGTCACTCGATATACTTGGGATTTAACAATGTCTTCCAACGTTCTAAGGTTTCCCACGGCACCTTATCTTTCGCTAGTAAATTGCAACATTACTGCTACGAGCCACGCAGCAGTGAAAGCATTTGCTTAGAAAGAAGAACTTGCCCTATGACGGTCATTGTCTTAATACGCAATATTTTTACAGATATGTGTTCTTATGTATATACAAGTACTCACAAGAATTGTATCCGTTCTACCATATAACAAAACTTTTATTTCCTCGTCTATGTAAGTGTGTAATTATATATACGATGTATCTAACCATCTATTTGGAATGCACGTGTGTATTTGTATCGTGCATGTGCCTGATGTATGATTCAAGCATTAATTCCTGATATGCGATTGACAATGTTACGTGCCGTCAAATTATTTACTTTTATATCGACACGACAGAAAAAGATATTATCAAAGCACTTTAATTTACAATCAAGACAGATAAGAGAATCTCGAAATCTTTAAGTTTCTTTTCTATTTTCGTATTCTATAAATGACATTGGTAAAGCAAGTAGATAATTAAGTCGTAAAGTATAATAGAGATGTGACTATTGTTCTTAAATGGGATTTTAAATGAACCATAAATTCAACTGTACAAAACGATTAGTATATATTACTCTGAATAAGTTTTCAGCCATCTTGAATGAACCATAAATTGTGAAATTATTAAAGTAAGCTTTAAATAAGTTTTCAATAATTTCGAATGACCCATAAATCGTAATCATAAATCGAAACGTTCCAAATGATTATTATTACTCTCTAAATAATTTTGAAAGTTCAAATCGACGACATACACACCCGTGAAAGAAATTCAATACATGCCTAACGAACGAATTAGGCTCATTGGAATTTCACTTTGGTTACATGCTGACTTTCATGCGATACCAAGTATGGGTCCCATGACCCGATGCTAGCCGGATACAGCTAACAGACATACCGTTCAAGTATCGACCATCATCGAGATATCGAATCGTTATTTCGACGTTTGATAACAATATATATAATCAATTACTTTCATCATATCATTTCTATTATCGTTATATTCTATTTTACGATTCGATGTTTCAGGCAAGGTTGATCGTGTCTGAACTTCCAATATGCCATACTATAACAGCAGCCATAGTCCAGCAGTTTATAACAAAGGTATACAAATAGTTAAACACACGCACCAAGAATGAATATTGATAAATTATTAAATAAAATATTAAAATTTGTTCTTTACCAAAGATGGAGGCTCGAGCGGACCATCGAGTACTTCCGGTGGCCGTGGCAGTAGTACCGAACCACCTACCTACATGATGGAACATTTAGCAACGTTTACAGTGACGAAAGAGATAGGTATTGTTTATCCTGCTGATGGCATGAGACGTCTTTTGCAATTAGAAAAAAGTAATGGTATATGGAGCCAAAAGATGCAGCTTCGTTTGGAAAGAAATTGGGTTCTTATCATGGACAACGAAACTGGGGTATATTGATACACATTCTATTGAAATTGATAACAGTAATATAAATATAAATATTGATCGATTGTATTTATGTTTGAAAAAGGCCGTGATGGAACGATTTCCAGCTTCTTTGATCCAAGAACCAACCGCATTTACTTCGAGAGATCCAATGGAGATGTACAATAACATTTTGGTATTTTCGGTTGCTGACGATAGCGGCTCTCAAAGAGCAGAAATGCATATATTTCAGTGTCAGAGTGTATCTGCTCAAGACTTGGTAGAAGATTTGAAAATGCTTCAAATGGGGAAACTTGTACCAGGTGGTTCACCTAGGGGTCCAAGAGGTCAGATACCACCACCACCTGCGTTACCACCACCTGAACCACCATTGAATGGCGTTAATGTACGCGAACAGGTGTCTGCGTTCAATGCAGCCAATGGTGAATATATCACGTGACATTCTTTAACAAAGAATAACGATTATTATTATATGATTTTTTGATCTTACAGCCGATGGCCAGAATGATATATCTCGCGAAGAAAACAACGACGAGGTGTCCTCAACGTCGTCAGAAAAATATGAACGAGACGTAACGATATTGAACCATTGTTTCGACGACATTGAAAAGTTTATCGCACGTTTGCAATATGCCGCGGCAGCTTCGAAAGAATTGGAACGTCGACGACGTAACAGAAAATCGAAGAAAAGAAATCTAGGAGATGGAATGTTAACTATGAGAGCAAAGCCACCACCAGAGATGGAGTTTATCGATATCTTTCAAAAATTTAAACATTCTTTCAACTTGTTAGCTAAATTAAAAGCACGCATTCACGATCCTAATGCTCCAGAATTGGTACACTTCCTTTTCACGCCGCTCGCTTTGACCGTAGATGCATCTCACGATACGAATTATGATACGAATTTACCAAGTAAGGTTGTGTCACCCTTATTGACCAGAGAAGCAGTCAATTTGTTAATCAATTGCGTTACCAGCAAGGAAACTGAACTCTGGCATTCCCTTGGCGATACATGGCTTATTCCTCGCGATCAATGGAAAGGACACGTGCCACCTTATCATCCAATCTTCACGGATGGTTGGTCACCGGAATATCCCATACCTGAAGATCGAGATCACGATCACCTAGCTTCTCTTCTGAACGCTGATAAACAAAAAAGGGATGAACTTCCTGAACAACAGAATGATCCTTATTATAATCATCGAGATGTAGACGAGTCACATTACAGTAGCGAGTATCTCGAATACGATACCAGAGAAGAACGAGCTGGTACCGAATACTTTGATAGAAATTATGGACCAACCTCGGAACTTTATGCGAGAGAAGATAGAAACATCGATCAAACCAGAGCTCACAGTGACATATCGGTAGATTCGATTGAAAGGGCACCCAGAGGTGCTGCTATTGAAAGAGCTCAAGAAGTTTGGTTGGACGAGCTTGTAGCTAGAAATGCTAAAATCGTTCACGTTACTTATCCCAGAACAGCTAACAATGATAAAGAACTGACGGTTGTCAGGGGCGAATATCTGGAAATACTTGATGACAGTAGGAAATGGTGGAAAGCGAGAAATTCTAGGGGTCAAGTAGCTCACGTTCCACATACTATTGTTACGCCTCACAATGCATCACAACCTGCCGACAACGATGTATTTAATAATCCGTTATATACAAGTCGATATCCTAGACAAGGACACGGTTATAGTTACGAAGTGAGAAATAAATCTTTACCTATATTTTCATCACTTTAATTTCATTTATTGTTTCATACGAAACAATGAATTTCCATTAATTTGTAGGATTCTGAAATTGAAAGAACCAGTACTAGTCCTGGACCAGAAGCAGCTCATCGAACCCATGCGATCCCACCACCAGCACCCGCGGATTGGGTTAGAAAAGAACGTCTCGGGAAAAAAGGTGAATTTCGTTATTTTTAATAACGTCGTTATTATTGTCGTCGTTTTGAACAAATTGTCCTCGATACGCTTTGCTTTCGATTACGTGGACATTTATGTGTCTTGCATTAAGATTTCTTTGTCTTTTTTTTCTCTTTCTCTACCTCTTTCTTTCTTTCTTTTTTTTTTTCAACGTTTCTTTAAACCATAAGAAAATTATCTAATTACAAATGATCGGTGTTAAGTTTATTGCAACTCGCTATTATTTCTCTCTTTATAATGAGTTCTTTAAAAATGGAATAATACAGTAATGCATCCGTCTCTCACATAATATTTGATATATTATTTTATTTAATATCACTGTATATATATAATATTAATATAATATTAATAATAAAATGTGTAAGCGCGAGTAACGTCTAGACTGAACAATTAAAATCGTTATCGCTACGAGCACAGGGTGATTTGGCTTTTAATAATAGCCCTGGATAATGTGACAAGATTTTCTTTTTTATCTCACCGTTTATATCTCGTAGATAACCGTCTATTGGTTTTATTTTTATGTTTATATTATTCATTAATTACTGAAAGATATTTGCCTAACTTAAATTGGATCATTTTGCTTGCGTATTTATTTCATTACCTAAAATCTCTTATTAATTTTTATTATGATATATTATAATAAAAAAATATTATTCTCAAAGTTTGATAAAGTAATAACACCCTGTATATAATAATAAATTTCATTGTAGAAGATTTAAAAAATTGTTCTTTAATTAGATTCAATTAATTACTTGGGATATATCACCAAAATAATAGTTGAACAATGTTTTCCAAATTAATACAATTTAATTTAATCAACTCTAACCATTTAATTTATCTTTAAATATATGAAATGATTTTTTTTTAAATAAGTCAGTGTACATTAGAAGTAGATATTATTATTTAACAATTAATAGAAAAATGCGTTACTTTCGCGCGTTGACTATGTATGGTTATACCTTCTTTTTTTTTTATTTTTTTTTTAATACCTCAATAAAATAATTTATGTACGAAGTACGTACAAAGAATCTCGACTAACCAAATTTACTTTAGCAAAATAAAATAATTTGCACATAGATTTTTAGAATGAAAATATTGTAATGTAAGCTAGAGTCTATAAGATATTTAACGACCGGCTCTCATTTATATCTACATTGTGTCCTTAATAATTAAATGAGTTATTATTCTGTTTGTCTGTGCATTTATGGATACATTTACCAAGAATAAAAAAGAAATTACTGCGGTTTATGAAGTCTTTAGACTAAATACACGAATGAAATAATCATTTTGTAAGAATATTAAAAAGATAAAATACTTTACGTTTGGCTTACAATTAATTCAAAAATATTTACGATTAATAATAGATTTGGAATTTGTGCTTTAACGTGTTGTCTCATTTATCTGTATGTCTTTGTGTAAAGGAGCTAGTACAAATTACGCATCGATTTAAAAAAAAAATAGAAAACAATATGATAGAATGAAATAATGTATTGATTATCAATAAAATTTATCTTTTCATTCAGTAAATTACGTTAGGATATACTGTAATACATTTTTTTGAACATGTTTCTTGATATTACAAGTTAAGAAAAATAAATTTGTCTTTGCAATTAATTAGCTTATTCATTTCGTAATTATTGTCGAAATATATTCCAATAAATGTTGTGTTCAAGGTTTGGGAATGAGATCCGTCCAGTATTTCATTGCACTGTAATTAATGTACATCACTTTATGAACAAATATATACGTTTACAATATTGATTTGCCTAAATGTTATTGTACTGTCCATTTCCTATATAAATTGACGAGTGTTTTTTGTGGGATCAAATATTAATATAAGGATAAGAACAATTGTTTATTTGTTTAAGTGCTTTTATCAATAGTGAATTAAATGAGACTTTAATGTTTGTAAAATGTTAATGTATAATTGTATTGCATATATACAATATTTATAGAATAAATTAAAATTATATTTTATGCTTGCTTTCGTATTTGATAAACGTCCAAAGAAAAATATAATATGGTTTAACACAAACAATTGAAGATAATCAATTAATTTAGAGAATGTGACTACAACTAATGAAGTTTCAAATACAAAAAACAACAACGACGTATCCAGTAACACATCAGGAAAAGTTACAACGTTGAAAAAAAAAAGTGGTCCTGTAATTCTTATTCGACCATTAGAAGTGCCAGCTGTAAAAAATACATTGAAAAAAGTATCAAATGCACCAGTACCACCAGCACAAGCACCAACACCAGCAACAGCAACAGCAGGAGCAGCAACACCACCACCACCACCGCCCCTACCAGTCTTAACACCTCCACCTCAACCTTCTCCAGTTTTACAGACTCAAAAATCAACTACATCGACGAGTTCCAACAAATCAGAATTAAATAAAAATAAATTCTTCCCTGGTGAGTTTCGAGTCGAGACGTTACGATATAATTCTACATTATAATTATTATTCATATATAATTTAAGGTAAAAGTAATCAAGATCAAGTTCACGAGGAACTTAAATATGTATTAAACATGTTTAGAGAAAAGAAATTTACTCCAAATATTGTTGAAATGCAAACTACAGTTTTACATCAGTATTCAACTCCCCGCGAAGTTCAATCTTGGTTGACAACTAAAGGATTTTCAGATAAGTAAGTATAACTAATGATGAGAAATAAAAAAATATTAACAAAAGACTTAACTCATCGTTGATTTAACAGAGTTTGTAAACAATTAAGAGATATGACCGGTGCTGAAATATTTAATCTAACTAAACGACAATTAGAACAATATTTCGGCCCTGATGAAGGTGGAAAGTTGGAACAACAGCTTATCTTGTCGCGCAACGAATGTGGGGTAAGTTTAACGTTAACACGTTAATAGTAAAACTTAACAAATAATTTTTTTTATATTCTTTTTTTTCTTTTTCTTTTGGTTCTAATATTTCCAATTCTTTATTAGTATGAAACGACAAGGGCATCGGAATTAAAACAAATTTTCGAGAAAATTCGGACAAAGGGCAGAATAAATGAAACGTAAAAGAGACGATTAAATATAAGTGTTTATACATATATAGAAATATGTATATACGCGATAATTGACGCTTAAAAATAGTTGTAACTATTTTTAATTCTTAACAAAATTATGAAGTTCAAGAAGCTGTGATTTTAATAAAAATATGTAACTTAAGTAATAGATGCTCTAAGTACTTCATAATTTCATTGAAGAAAAATACTTAAAATAAGAAGTGTTCATTAAATATACTTATCATCTCTTGTAAAATAGATCGATAAAAAAAAATTTCCTACTCAAAATTAATATTTACTTTTTAATGTTAAATAAATTGTATTTAGAACGGACTAATCGTAACTTAAAAAATTAACGATATTAAATTATAATAATGTTAAATAAATGCCTATAGTAATTTAGTCAAAAAACAAAATGAGAAAAATGATATAAAATATTTAAAAATATGTCATATATATACTATGTACGAAGACAAGATTTTAAATCGACTGTATCAGTCTCACGAATTTTTTAATTGTTTCAAATTAAATACTTCGTTATTAATATCGCGTTATGTTTATTTTGAAGCTATCATTATACATTAATTAATAACAGACATAAATAGATATCCGTCTGTGCATATATCAATTCTTATATATAACTTTAGAATTATATATATATTTCGATATATTACACAGAATTTTTCTCAATACTTCTCCGGTCGGGATCACATCACGTGAACACATCGATGAGTTTAATAATAATAATAATAATAATAATAATAATAATAATAATAATAATAATAATAATAATAATGTTGTATAGAATTTTCAATTCTTAGCAAAGCTCTTTTCGAACACATCACCAAGTTATTATTATTATTATTAGTATCGGCTATATTTATAATATATTGCTTCCATACGAAGCATATTTAGCGGCGTTGAATAAAAACAAAAGCAGTAAAGATTTCAGCGTATTTTACGTACGTCAATTGTGCGTCAATTTACAATCTAAATTAACATTATAATAATAAAAATAATAATAACAATAATATTGTAATGTTAATCGATCAAGAAGAAACACCAATTGTTTCTTCCTGTTAATCGAATCGTTGAAAAATACAATTGTATACATAAAAAAATAATTTTTAATTTAAATGCAATTGATCTTATTTTCTGTTCTTGTTCTCCTTTTAAATTATACTACATGAATGAAATAAACAATGCATTTTTAAACGTATGCCATGATCCATGTAAAAGGCCTATAAAGTGTTCTTCGAATAATTTCTTTTTTTTGTTTTGGAAGAAGTTAGATACTATTATTTGTTCGTTTTAAATTTCAATTTTATGAATATCCTAAAAGTTCGTAAAAATGTTGTATAAAATTTGTCTAGAAAACTGGTAATCAATCTAAAAAATCGATACACAAGTTTCCATTTACGATTCTATTAATAGAGTGAGAGATGATGATAGATAACAGCTTCTCGATGATACAATGCTATGAATTGGTCATTCGTGAATGTCTCACACGTTTTTCATTAGAGATAACATTGGTTTTTCTTTTATATATATAAATATGACAATTATTATATATAATGTTTATCATTATTGGGATCAGAGTTATTATTATCAATAATAATAATAATTAGTATTATTATTACGGATCAGTACTACCATTTCTAATGTTTCAAAATGAAAATACTTTCAAGAGTTATTCTAGAATAACTTTTTTTTCTAGAAGAAAATTTATATTCTAATCACGATGTGATTTATTTCATTCTAATTTATCGTAGAAGAGTATGCAGGAAAAAAAAGAAAGAAAATAATTGACAAGCTGGAATGTGATATTATCAACCTTTAAAATTTATACAATGAAGTAACCGGAAAATGATACGTAAGAAAAATTATATTTAAAAGATTATTGTTTTGCTAATATGCCTTTTTTTCAATCGTTATATTGTTTCTCTTTAAACTTTTTAATTTATATATATATATATATATGTAATAATTGCACGTATTTGTAAATTGTTCATTTTACGAAAAGGACATATTTGAAATATTTTAATCATTTGATGTAAAAACATTGTTTGTGCGTAATGCATAGCTTTCATAGCTCACAATTATGAAATTTATTTTAAATAATAATAAATTTCATTGTTTGAGTTATTCGTACACAGCAGCTGCCACCGTTGTATAAGCTTCAAATAGAAGAATTTATATATCTATATATACTTTTCTTTATAATGTGTGTATATATTAATCATGAAAGTTCCAAGATTTACATTAACATTTAACAAATAAAAACTATATTTCTATCAGTTAATTGCGAAATATATCCTGATACATCCTGAAAGTGATGTTAAAATTTTAACAAATTACAGGCTTCATTTTGAAATCTTGGTTAATAATCGAGAAACCATCGAATACGATTT
Source organism: Polistes canadensis (assembly GCF_001313835.1). Lineage (NCBI taxonomy): Eukaryota > Metazoa > Arthropoda > Insecta > Hymenoptera > Vespidae > Polistes > Polistes canadensis. The sequence continues at coordinate 129,036 of NW_014569638.1, read as the reverse complement.
AAACAAATCACACATGCACCTTGTTATTAATTATTAATAATATTAATGTAAACTATATATATAAAACTGACTTATTCTTTCTTTTTTGTTTTTTTTCTTTGTGTTTTTTTAATATTTACATAATATTTTATTAAGGCTGCAATAAATTGTACTTATGCTCAAATATTATTATAAGACATAACATTACAACTATAACATAAATTTCGAATATAAAACAAACAATCATATTATTAAATTCTCTTCATAAAAACCAATCAATCATTAAACACTTGTGAATGTTGTATGTGAGACATTTACAACTCCAACGTTATTGATTTTTGCATACATATACATACATACACACATACAAATTATAATGCAAGTGTATATACGTTTGATATCGCAACAAAGGAAAATGTCTCTTTTGTAAATTTCTGTAAACTTAAGTGTACGAGGGTTGTATGAGGTCGTAATATGCTAAACAACGTCACCTTCTTTTGTCACATTTTTAAGGGAGTGAAAAGTTTAACGTTCATGGAAAAACATTTCATTTTTTTGTTTGTTTGAAGATGAAAAATCTACGCAAAAAGAAATCTTTTTTGTTTGTTTTAAAGTACACGAAATATATATGCAGTTGTCATGGGTAAAAGCGGAAGTTTACTCGATATGTCATAGATGACATAAAGTATCTTGTCAGTAATATAACTAAAAATAATATGTTAGAAATATAATTACGTTCGATCGTTCCATATCTTGTTTTCTATCCTGAGGAAAACGCAATAATGACTCTAAACGAAATTGACTAAGCAGCGGCGCATAATATTACATCTAAACGTTAGATATAAAATTATGTATTATAGCAATAAGTAAGAGAAAAAGAGAGAGAACAATAAGAACCATTAAAAAAATGTTTCCTGTAATCTATTTAATAAATAATAAGAATATAAGTAGAGCTTCAAAGTTGACCTTGGAAACCGAAAAAGTTTGACTAAATTATCGCATATCTTTTACGTCAATTGCATCACGGTATCTATCTATTAGAATGATTTAAAGTATAAGTCATTCTGCTCACACGAATTATTGATCATATTCCAATGTTTGAAACATAATGGGAAAAGAAAGAAATGATAAGAAAATAATAGAAAGAAAATCCAAGGCCAAAATGTGAGAAGCGACGATGAAAAGACGACGGAGCGATAATGGAATGACAATGGAGCTTGACAATGAAGCGATTAGAAAAGCGAGATAATGAAGCGAGAAATGGAAAGGTAGATAGATAGAGATAGATAGATAGAGATAGATAGATAGATAGATAGAAAGGTAGATATATATATACGTGTGCGAATGAATGAATACAAGTAGTATACAACCTACTGGATAGGGGCCTCCAAATCCTCCTTAGATGGAACAGACCTTAATCGATGAGAACACCAATGAAATCAACTAAACTTAGCTTAATATTTGGTGATTAGCAAAACCTATAAAAGCAGGCTTGGTAATTAATGTAGTATGTATATGAAAAAAGAAATAATATGTGATAGGAGAAGGAAAAAAAAGGGACATTTTGACTGTCTCTTTGATCATTTCTATCCGCCAAAAGCAATTCTGTGTGCTTAACTTTTTTTTACAAAATTACCAAAAACCTCCCGCACTACGTCCACCGGGTGGATTGTTAACACGAATGCAAGCTCTTCGTGCCTCTTCGACGTCCTCTGTAAAAATAAAAATACACTTCATATCTGTAATTACTAATAAATATTAGACAGAAAACCGTATCTTATTTTAATATAATAAATCCTAGAATGAAGAATACAAAAGTTATTAATTTTACCGCTGATAGAGAATGTAGAATCTTGTAAATTTCTTTGTCCTTCCAGTCGGGGACCTTTCGACGATGGTGTCATAATTGCAGAGTCAGGTAAAGTGGGTATGCAATCAATCGACGATAATTTCGGTTTCGGACTTTCATAAGTACCGTTCGTTTGATTATTATGCAAGGCGGCTGCAGCAGCTGCTGCTTTTGCTGCTTCCCTAGCCTTAGCAATAGCGGCATCCTCATCAGCATACTTCTTAGCTTCTGCTTCCGTCCGTGGTACACCTCTAGGTCTCTGAAATAAATATCAATGTACATTATGTATCGTATCATGTAGTACATACATCGATATCTTGCTTTCTAACTTATTTACAAACAATATATATACCTTCTCACGTTCTTCTATCATGTCATATACATAATTACAGAACGTCGGCGTTTCTACGTACTTTCCAAAACCATGAACAGCCTTTAATTCGCATTCGTCTACGCATACACGGCCGTTTACAATAACGTATTCAGGTACACCATGAACTTCCATACCCTATTTCAAAGTCGAATAAAAAGGAATTAAATAATGCAAATATATGGATTGAAATGTTGATGTGCATTAAGAAACTTTACCTCAAAAATATTAAAATCAACAGCTTGGACATGAGTCTCGGCAGAAATCGTACGTTTCCTGTTAGGATCCCAAACAACGATATCAGCGTCGGAACCTACAGCAATTACTCCTTTTCTAGGATAAATATTAAATATTTTAGCTGCGTTTGTACTGGTAACTGCAACGAATCTCATTGGATCCATAATTCCTGCATGTACTCCTTTTTCCCATAGTACAGACATTCTATCTTCGACCCCATTAACTCCATTAGGTATTTTCGAAAAATCATCTTTACCCAATGCTTTTTGTTCGGCATTGAAAGTACAATTATCGCTGCCAGTCAATTGAAGACCGCCCCTAATCAAATTCGTAAAAATTAATTCAAATATCCAAATTACACAATATATTACATAGAAATGTATAAATATAGCGATTGTATACTATCGGTTACCTTGACATCAGACTCGGCTAAAAGTTTTCACTTAAAATAAAATTAAAAAAAATGTAATATATTCGTCAATAAAAAATTAATTGTCTACATAAATGTGATGAACGAGTTAATTGAGTAAATACATAATTATAACAATGTAAACATAGAGACATAATAAAACAATAAAAATACTTGTGTAGTAATCGCTTAATTAAGTATATAACGTGATATGTGCAACTTCCCACGCTGCATCAATGAAAATGAAGATCAGTTGGTCAGACAATGTATCATAGTCTAGTACTAACTGTATCTTGCATAGAAACAGACACACGTAACACATTTTTTATTAGTGTCACTTAGAAATTCATGTGAAGAAAACGTATGAGAGAAAAGAAAATTACTACTTCAAGAGAGAAAGAGATATATATATATAGAGAGAGAGAAAGATCTAATCTTTTTTTACTTACTGAACCAAATGTTCGATTAGATATGCAGGTGTAGTCGAATCTGGCCTTAGAGGTGGACTAGTTACAAAACGTCTTGCTTTTTCAATATCTTTTCCGTATTGTTCGATACCATCGATACCAACATTACTTGCTAGAGTTTCTCCAAATACGATGACACCATCGCTTTTTTTCGCAGACACAACATCGGCAGCAGACTTGCTTGACACCGCTGAGATATACAGCGGACTATTCACCTAAACGCGATATTGATGTGTCTCTCACATTGAAATTATCATTATATTTTTCTTCTAACTGACGTCTATTCCATCAAATAATAATAATAATAATAATAATAATAATAATAATAATAATAATAATAATAATAATAATAATAATAATAATAATAATAATAATAATAATAATAATGACAACAATAATAATAATTAAGCAATAAAAAAGCATTTATCTACACATCAAAGTTAAAATAAAATGTACCAAAAGTTGGATAATAAGTGCATAAACAAATAAATACGTAAATGCATTACTTTTGTCTATTTCTGTGATCAGTGAATACGTAATACATGATAATACCGATTATATAATCTAACTAATCATCATTCCAATAATGTCAACGAAATGGAACACACAAGTAAAATTAAAATTAGCTATTGGCCGAGAAATTTCAGTGAGGAGCATGCTCAACAAATTTCGAAGGTAAAGTTCGAAGTAAGGAAACTTCTAAATATACATTTTGGCCCCGCACGCAAAACATAACGAGTAAGAAACGAGTTTTATGAGATTTGAAACGTCTGTAGGAAAGCCTAGATAACGGTGATTGGCCTATTTAACTAAAAGCTAACTTTCTCGGATGTTAAAAGTTAATTTTGTGTAAAGAAAGAGAGAAAGATATAGATAACTATCGGTTGTATTTAAGTAAGAGATAACACGCAAAGGATTAGTTGGAATAGGAAAAGTATTAGAAAAATAGGTCGAGATAATTGTTCTACATAAAATTGTTCTCTTCGGAAGCCGTTCATCGTATGTCAAGGTCACCGTGAAATCAATTTTACCGAATGGCTTCGCGACTCACCTTGTCAAATAATTTAAAAGTACAAAAGGTGTATTCGGGTCTGGCCTAAGTGGTGGACTTAAGACGTGTCCGGCTGCATGCCTCCAACATTTATGCGTGTAGTTGGTACCATCGGTACCGACAGCAGCTGCCAAGGTCTCACCAAAGACGCAAACACCGCGTTTGCGTGCAGCTTCCACGGCTTCTGCGCCGCTACGACTCATCACATGCACTACGTACAGCGGACAATTCACCTAGGCGTGCAAAAAGTTACTCCTCCTAGCTTGCGTTTCTAATCTTTAATATACTAGTACATCCGTACATATGTAAAAATAAAAAAAAGGAAATATATATATATATATATATAAATGACATTGCTTTTTCTTTTCTTTTTTCGTTGCTTTTATATAACATAAATATTGATGTATTTCTTGTTTATTTTTACTCGCACCCAACGCAAATAAAACAATGAAAAATAATTGCGCAAATATAAGCGATACTTTAAATGTTAACATAATAGAAAGAAGGACGTAAAAATTACTTTTATCTACTTACGATTACGTTTACTTATAATACGTGCATATATATAAGTGCAAGACTCTTACGTTACATAGGAAATGCGATACGTGCAAGAGATAAATAAGATACATAAAAAGCAATGAAAAGAAAATACGACGAGCAAGAAAATAAAATCAAATAAAAATTCTTTGACAAGAGTAAACTAATACGATTAAATAGACGAGCTAATGGCACGAGGAAGTACCAATGCATCGTGAGGCTTGGCTTAGAACTTTAGCATACCTGGCTTGCTATCGTGCAAGCTCTGGTCACCGCTTCCGCTTCTACTTCTTCAGGTCGTGACATTTCGTGACCTTCTGGTCCAGTTACTCCAGCAGCTAATAATTTCTTAGTGTTCTAAAATAAATACCAAAAAATAATAATTGTTTTTTCCTTTAATTAATTATCATAGTTTTATCATAATTTATAATTCCCAAGTTATCTACCTCGGCAATAATGTCGCCATTTTCAGCATGAACCATAGCCAATGCTCCTAATTCTTTACAAGCTTTGAACGTTTCAATTAAATCAACATCTCTCAACATGAAAGAATAAGTCATGAACATTTTAAAACTGTTAACACCGTGTTCTCTTGTCAGCAAAGTCATTTCTTCTTTGACCTGAAAAAGAAAAACAAAGCAATTATAAAAAATGACGATTAATTATTGCTGATCGTTCTAGATCATTCTAAGATCCATAAAAGTGAAAATAATTAGGATCAAGTAAAGAATCTCGAGATCAAAAGAATCAGATAATCTAGGAGATCATTTTAGATCATTCTTGGATCTATAAAAGTGAAGACAAATACGATCCAAATAAGGAGTAGTAATGAATTCCATTCATCCGATCGCAACTTATGCGATTTCCTCATCTTACATTTTAGTATTCAGTTAACGATCGAAGTTACGGTTACGAGTCGAGACTACTAGAGACTAGCAGAGACTTGCAATCACCGGATTGGAAGATATACCTGATTAAACTTCTTCAGTTATCTTTATCCGTAAATATTCCGAGTTGATGCACTCGTACTATCTTAGAATTTAAATATAAACAAATATAAATATGTCAAACCCTTTTCTTTTTCATTACTTTAATATAAGAATATTTATAAATGATAAATCAAATAAATTTAGCAAACATTACGTAAGAGGAAAAGTAAAGAGGTCGAATGAGATAAAATAAAGAGAAAAAGAAAGATTATTTTCTAAAAAAGGATGTGTCTTATGTTAAAGGAATAATCTTATTTTAACTGACTAAACGGGATGAGTATAAGCCGTATCGGACTTGACACAATGACCTCGCGAATCGTATAACCAGCCTATCTTAATACATTGAAAATACTCTTAAGATAGGAAAAAACTAATATTTCATTGCAACCAGTAAAAAATGACCCTGAAAGCCGACAATGGATAATTCTTTATCAGCGATTATATCCTATATCAGGAGAAATTTGTGTACAATATTTTATATTCTTACGTAAGAAGAATAAACCTAAATAAAATATTATATATATACATATATATATATATATAATTAATGAATATATTATAATATATTTAAAAAAAAAAATAAATATTACTTACTTTTGGACTCCAGGATGTAACAGCAACGTGAAGAGCATAATCACAGCAAACCTTCTCATCCGCAGTCTGTCTGTATCTTTCGTAAGCTTCAAGAATAGTTTCGTCCTTTTGAGGAAAGGCAAAATCGATAATCATCGTCGTACCACCGGCGACAGCCGCTTTGGTGCCTTGATAAAAATCATCTACCGTTTTGGCACCCATTAATTCCAATTCAAAATGTGTATGCGGATCTATGCCACCTGGCATCACGAATTTTCCCCGAGCATCGATAGTTCTTGTACCACCCGGTATAATAAGATTGCGACCCATTTGCCTGTGGGAACCACAAAACTATTTCTTTTCTATTCCAAACTATTCCATAATTTTTGTTATCTTTTTGATCATTCTTAAATAAGCCGCTACAAAAATAATCTTGTCAGTTAAATTATCGAATTTATGATACTATAAAGATTAAAACGACGATTCGGAATTATCTGCTTATCTAATATCGCAATTTCTAGACTATATGACTATTTTATGAGATAAGTCACATTCTCGAGCCTGACAAATCGTATTGGTTTAACACGACAATTGCATTATATGCGTTTGCTCGTGTTCTATTTATCCTTTGATAATAAAGGAAACTACCTTATCGTATCGTTGAATTTTTTATCGCGCAAATATTACGTCAAATAAATCGCAACGAGTAAACTTTTCCCAAGTGCCGATTTTATCTTCTATAATATTATGTCATTTAAACGTTACATCTTTTTCTTTCTATAAGTATATCGCACACTGTTTAAATTAGATCATTTTTCTTTATATACAATAATTGTAAGAGAAAGAAACAAATAATTACTTTTTTTTATTCTAAATAAAAATGTTTCACCTGATAATGCCATCCTCGATGTAAACGTCACTATCGATGATGCCATCCTCGTTGACAACTTTACCATTCTTGATCAATAACCGATTCTGCGCGCTCTGAAACAAAAATGGATAAAACAATTAGATCAAAATGTACAAAATTAAAATAAAAAATGATAGAAAGAAAATTCCAGATATAAGGGGGGGGGGGAAACAAACAAAATTCAGAATTCGCGATTATACTCTTACGACATATTTAATACAAATTCACGTATACATATATAGACGAGATATGGTTGCGCCCCCGTCCTTGATATTCGTTTGCTGGCTGTTTCGAGCACGTCCGGTTGCGTCGATTAGTATGCGCGCATTACTATAGATATAAAGTATTATGGCAGGGTATATCAATCGGTGTCCTATGTATGCATATGTATATGTGTTTCTATGAGAGTAGGAGGGTAAACGCGCGCACGCAACACGCACTTCCGGCCAATACCAAATTATAAGGGCGTACACGCATGCTTAGAGGAAAAAAGCATTCGATAAGCGTTGAACTAACTTGTTTTTACCTATTCTTATCTTCCTTGGTATCTTAAAAAAGGTGAACCTATATTTCTCGAGATTTCCAAGTGATAAACAGATTGATAATCGAGCATAGAAATAATTTTGAATTGACAGACAAATATAACTATTAAATTGTATGTAATTGAGTTAACTGATCGTATCTGAAATGTTATTTGTTAATTAACAATAAGATAAATGTATTGAAAAAAAATCTGGGGTGTTTTATAATTCATATTGATGTTACAACCTTCAGGAAATATTTGTCTACTAAATAAATAAGGATTAATGCTCGTTCAAGATAAAAATGATTCTTACGAACAATAAATAACTTTAATCTTGCAATTAGATATAAAGGATAATCCTACTTTCTCGAAAATTTCCAAAAAATGTGAAAAAGTAGCAACACAAAGAAGACCGACATTGAATGATGTTTATCGAAGATTATCTTTAGAATTTAGATATATGAATAAGAAATAAATACTTTTACGATTTAGGGTTGATTGCAGACGGGGTTAAATAGAAAGGGAGAATAATGGCAAAAGTGGTGGAACACACGCAAAGAGAAAACAACCCAGACGACTTTGTTCTTTTGAAGGGACTTTTTTTCACCGAGTACCATCATAGTGGTTCAACCGGGGAAGATGAAAGGGGGAGGAAGAACAGAATAAGGCAGAGGATGATGGTTGGGTGGAAAGAAGAAGAGGGAAGGTGCTGAAAAAGGACAATCTCTTCGAAACAACTGTTTTCGTCCCTTTAGGGGGGCTTTTAAAAGTGCTAGCAGGTTAGAACCTTTTGTTCTTTGATGTCCCTTTTCCAGACCAACTCTTCTTTCCTCTCTTTTGACATTGTTCCTTCGTCTCGACCTTTCCTCTCACAAGTGAAATCCTCGATACGATTTTGAAACGATTTCTAATTATATGGCAAACCATTTCCTCTTTGGAATACGCTTACTTGCTTTCTCCAATGATTGTCGTTCAACATGAACTTTTGCCCAGATTTTTCCTGTCATCTTCGAAAAGCTTTCTCGCTCATTAAAAAACATATGCGTTCCATGAGTCAGAGAGATCGTTTCTTACGATATTTTCAGCTAACTCCGAGCTTAAAATACATGCCTACGTAGTAGACACATAGACATAGCAGCAACAGCAACAGCAGGCATCATCCTTGGCGAACCCTTCGAAGAGAAAAAAAAAAAAAGAGAAAAAAGACTGAAAAAGGCTGACACGGCCGAGTCCGTGGGCTTTGTCCACTGAACACATTGGTAAAACAGATTGAAAGCCATAATCGAACCATTTAGATGCTGGTATAACAAATCAAATGCAATTTCGTTTCTTTCATTTTCATTGGAATAAATACCTTTTCTAACTCGAGATCGATGATTATATGTGCAGCCTTTGCGTGTTCCTCTTCGGAACACGATAACATGCCTGTTATCGCAAATAAATTGCTGTCATGATCGAATCACGAATCTAGTTTCATCGTGTCGGATCGTACCACATCACGGAGATAAAAATACTTTGCGCGAATTGGATTACGTATTTAGATCCACCTAAACGTTTGCTAACTGTGTGAACTGTTCTCGATCTATATATCCTTCTTTTTATCTTTTTTATTACCACAGCTTTAATTTAAATGATACAACCAGTTCTCGATCAGACTGATTTTATGTTTTATGAGAATCAAGCATATTAATCGTTTTCCTGACATTGTGCACACCTACATGTATCTCTATCCATATATAAATCCACGTATCATGTTAATTAAGGTCAAGAAAAGTAACTAACGGCTCTCTCTCTGTGAAGAACTGAAATTTTCCTTTACAACTTGGATTCTCTTTCCACGTTCCAATCCGATCGAGAGAACTAGGCTCTACTACCATTAATGAAGAATCTTACAAACTTGCTTGGTAAGAGCTAACTAACGAAGTGGTCCGCGTGCATAAATGTTTGTCCTGATTCTATCTTGAGGGACGAATTACGAGTAAATATTACGAAACGTTACAAGTAAACACTTGAAACGTTGCAAAATGATTGTGCAAAATGTATCCAAGATGTAAGCATATTACTCGACTTTTGTTTTCAAAGAAAATACATATGCATGGTCTTTCCGTTGCTGCAAAATAGTTGCACACAACACGTGTGCCATATTTTTCCACTTAAAAAATGCAACACGCATTGCGATGGTAAGAATCCCTTGACATTAACAAAGGACTAATTCAAATGAGACTCCTTTATAAGTTATATTTTCCTCATTCACGCGTGTAAATATGTAAATGGGTCGTAAGATGCCAAACATTCATTGTGGTTGGTCTAGTTTCGTTATGCTAAATAAAATAAAGTCCGGAAACAGCAGACACGGGTCACACCTGGGTTCCCAATTTGCTACTTTAAATATCTATTTATATTTTCTGAATAACGTTCGATCTATCAGAAGTACTTTCTACAATTTTTCAAGAAAATCTCAACGATATTGATTTTTGTTAGAGAAATTTCAAACAGCAAAGAAAAACAATTGTAACAATGAAATACGCGCGCGCGATTAAAAATTTTAATAATAATTGAATGTAATATTTACATGAATACGTAAATGACAATATTTGGTTTATTTAGAAATAAATTTTTATTTTCAATACTATGTTTGTCCTACTCACACAATGTTTAAAAAAATTTAGAATAGGATAAGTAATTTATACGAAGGTAGGCATAACGTCATTTACTGGCACGCACGTCTTTAATATATATATATGTATATGCATGTATACCAGGTAGCTATATAATCAGAAACCGACGCGTTTTTCCGACTTTAGGTCGAAGCAGTGTCGACGAACTATTGATTTGCGCACAGCAGAGCTCTGGTCGGTGTTCTCGGTGTTAGAGAAGCACATCCCAGTGCCGTATAATTTTCCAGGCCCATGGAAAATCCACCCACACAATTGCTCCTTACGTTTAACCCCTTCCCGTAATACACATGGGGTAGAAACGTACGCGTACGGAAAATCAAATCAGATAGCTACACTTTGAACTCAAGACAATTTTACATGCATGTATATATATATTTGCATGACACTCGTGAATTTTATTATAATTTGAATTGACGTAACTCGTAAAGATTGAATTCTAAAGAGGATAAGAAGAGGGAGTGTTTATTTATTATAAAAAAGAAATAATAAATGATACGATGTCAATGAACTTTGCAGAGTTTCCAACGTGGAAAAAAAAAGTAGGGAAAATTTATCGTGGATTAGGATCTCCCGTTATATTATTATACGATCGTCGTCCTCTCCCTCCTCCTCCTTCTCCTTCTTCTCCTTTCCCTCACCAACCCCTCCTTCTATTTTCTTTTACACTTATGGTGTCTGCTTCCTTCCACGAGATAGAGACTGGCGCGAGCACCAAGATACTCCGATCAATAAGCCACCAACCTTCCAATTGCCGTAGCGATGCGACAAAAATGACCATGTTTTTCTTTTTTTTTTGCCTAACAAAGCTAACCGTATTTTTCATTTTTTCTTTTTTCAATATATTAATTGATGATTTTTTGAAGGAAAGGATCGTTAGGATAGGAGACTGGACAACATTGAATTCGTGTTTTTTAACTGATAAATATGTTAATTATATGTATACTAAGGAGTATAATTACATTCAAATTAAGTCGATTAGTAATACGAAATCAAAAAGAAATAATCGAGAAGAATTAATCAACGATAACGTAATGTTATTAATTTTACCGTCGTTTCTTAAATTTTCATTATCAAAAAGGTATGGTTAACGATCTAATCAAACGAAAGAATTAAATTACATATACAATTTGAATACAAACTTAATCGATTAAAATGAATAATGATTTAGGCTATCGTTCAAGCCGGTAAAAACAATAACATAACGCGTATGAAGAAATTAGAATAAATAATCGAAGCGAGACGATTTCAAAGATAGATAGCGCCGTCTCTCTCCCTCACACCGTCAAAGAAAAAAAGAAGAAAAAAAAAAGAAAGATGAAGGATTCTAAGAAGTTGCCAAGTTCCCTCCTTTTTCTTTCTGTCCTTTTTTCTTTTACTAACCTGCAGGTGGATGGGCACCTTCTTCACCGGCGTGCTCATCTTATTAACTGCGGTTTTGGTATCTGAGAAAAACGTGTTCTTCTTTTAATGTATTAGAAATGCTAAGAGAGAAAGATTATTTAGTTACTTTTTACTTTGTTATTATAAACGTGAAAGAAAAAAATTTTCTATCACCACAGAGTCAGTTGAAAAAGTTAAAGATTAGAAAGATACACAGTTTCCCAACACTAGTCAGAAATACGACTGCGGAACAGTAGACGACGCACTTAACGTGCGCTCTTCAACCGGTTCCCCCGCTACTTTCCCTCCCACCATCACGTGACCTGCAAAACCGTGACGTTGCCTTCTAAATTACTGCGCGCGAATATTTAAATGATCGGTTCATATTTACCGTCAGATATAATCGATAATATTCCGCAGAATGTATATAGCGACATCTATTGATTTTATTTACTGCATTATCGAACTTTTTTGTTACCTTCTGTAGTAAATAAATTGGAATTTTATTTTCTTAATATATTTACCTCCCTTTTTTACTATTTTACATAAAATAACGTTCATAATTACTTGTGACTTGATTAGTAATTGTAATAAACATTTAATATCATACAATTGCTATTATTTTTTGTAATAAAAAAAAAGAGGTTATTCGGTATTTAATATCAATATTAATAATATTTTTTCTATGTCATATTTTTTTTGTGAAAACGAATAGAAAACTTCAAGCATGGATATACAAATACACATTCAAGATTTAGACCAGGAAAAGTCTACTATACATTTAATGCCATGTAAAATACATTTCGATGGACCAGCTAATGTTTCATCCTTTTTTCAACCATTCATACATGAAACAGATAATGAAAGTAAGTTTGCAAGTATTTAATTTATTTCTCAAAGATGCTAGACTAGGTATAAACATGAAATAACTAATACAATAGTAATATTTACTAGACTGTAGTATATCATTTCGTGGACGTCCACTCCAAGGAAAGAAAATCCAAATTCCTAAAGATTATAAAGGTATAATCTTTTTTGAACATAAAAAACCGGCTGTTGAAAACATACAACGTAATTTATATTCGAACAGCTTCTTCTCAGAATTTACATATTGGAATTACGACAAGATACCGTCTAAAAATGATGCCTTAGCAGGAGCATTAGATTGGATAGACATTGCAGAAGCAGTAAGATTTTCATTAAAAATAAATAAATTAATTATTATTGCAATTGTGGTAACCACGTCGTTGCATTTTTCAGCTTCATGGTACAGATAAATAGCAGAATTTTATTTTAAAAAATAAATTAATTTTATAGAAATTAAAAATTTTTACTTTTGATACAAAATATTCAAATAAAAAGATTCTCCAAAGCTGACTTGCAAATTACTTTATTCTATAAACGTTGAAGTATGATACTTGTATATTAATGAAGTGTACGCATACATATTTTAAATATCTTACAATTGTTTTGCTGTCGGTTAAAAGAGCATTTTAAATTAAATCTTATTACACGTTTAATCTATTCAACTAACCAAGATGAAAAAGATGCAAACCATTTTGTTATCAAGATAATATGTTTACAGTTTTAGAGCTTATTGAATTTTGCTGATATAAGATATTGCTACATATAATATATGATGTTGTACATTTAAATATGTTTGTACCTCTTTAAGTTAAAAATATGTAAATATCACCAAGAAAAATATCAAAATGACTGCCTCTAATCGTAACAATCTGTATCGCATATATCACTTTGTGTGAAATATATGATGTTATAACAAAAAAATCAATATATTAGATAATCAACATAAACTATAACATAATTATTAACAATGTATATAATTATTATATTGATATATATCCAATGAGCTGTTTCACTGATGTCTAATAATGCAATGTAATCAGTGACGATGATATTAGAGGTACAAAATGGTACAATCATATTTTCAGACAAAACAAGAAACTCATTCATATTTGTATTTACAATATTTGTCCCTTTCTTATCTAATGAAATCTATGAAGATATTCTATTAATACAGAAATTGCAATAAAAGCGTTGATAAAAGATATATATGTGATATACTACTAAGTTAATAAGTAGATGAATATCAAATAACATCTACTCTCAGTTTTATCGTAAAGTTAAGAATTTCTATAAGAATTATTTACAATGGCTTAAATAATTTTAAATCAAAACATTAATTCACACATAGACTCGTATCATATCGTTTGAATTGTTAATGTCTATTATATATGAATAACGAAACGTTACAGTTTCAAACAAAAATTGTAAATTTAACTGTCTAAAGCAAAAGAAATATACTTGTTTGTAAATTACAAGTACGTATAATCGATAGATGATTTGTTTATGATTAAAACATGATCGTACAATGTTCGATCCCGATATGTTTCAAAAAGACTTAGCATCCTTTTTTTTAAACTTTATAAGAAAGTAAAAAGGTTATAGATTTTATTTTGCTTATTTTTAAATAACGGATTTTTAAGTATCGGATAGCAGTTTTTATTTTTACATCCACTTTTTCAAATGATAAAACTCTTCATTAGAACGTAATAAATAGAAAACATTTGTAATAACTTTTACGATTTCTAGAATTTTATAAAAGTACATGTAAAGTTTCGAAATTGAGATAGATAGATATAAATAATTATTTATGGCAGTATCAATTAAATAGATAAATACTTAATATATTATCCGTAATAATGACATTTTTAAAACCCTGTACAAATCGGGACTCTAATAAATAAATTACTAAATATCAAAACACGTATCGAGTACGTGGTTTTATCATAGGCAATATAAAAAATGGTAATAAACAGTCTTTATCATTTGTCATATCGATAACAAAGATTCAAAGTAAATAACTTCTTAATATATGTATATTACGTATATAATATATATACGGTATGTGCTTTGGTTTACATAGATAACTATTTTTCTGTACATTTAGGAAATGACTAGTATTTTCAATACAGACATTGAATGAAATAATTAGATCTTATATTAATAAATATATGTAAATAACTTATGAAAATGTGCCTAATTCATTGGTCTGGTCCTGATGGTATTTATTCTGATCTTGTTGTTGTTTGATAAAAGCACTAAGTCTATTCAATAAAAATTGTTTATCGTGGCCCTCTAAAACTAATTGATTTTTTAATACTGTAACCATGTGCTTATTTGCTATAGACACCGCATAATAATAATATAAAAGCAAAATAAGAATAACAAAAGCTGGTATACCGAAGCCAGCTGTTCCTAAGAAAAAAAGTATAGATTGAAGCCAATAAGGAAATTGCGAAAATGTCAAAGTTAACAACGTCCAAACAGACTCTAAGCCTTTGAACGGGCCACAAGATTTTGAAGGCATAATTTCAGCAATGGAATATCCAACTGGAATAATGGCTAAAATAAAAGATACTAATAAAATAAACATAAAAAATGAATTGGATTGACTAGCTCTATACACTTTGCTAGACGGTGTACAATTAACTAAACAAGCAAACTTTTTTACATAGAACAGAAAAAAGGTACCAATTACAGCTACCATTGGCAATAAAGGTGCAAAAAAACAACCGAGCCAACAAATTGTTTGCGAATATACAATGTCCAATACATGTTTGGATAAATCAAATTCTTGTTCGCCTACGAATCGTAGTATTTTATTTTCTGTATGACGCGCTAAAAGTGATCTAGGGAAATTAATGAAAAACGTCATGAAGAATTGTATAAAAAAATCTGTGATATAAAGTTTAAAGAATTGCTGACCGACAAATGTCTCCCAGCAAAGCAGTTGCCTGCTTTCATTATTTGTACATTCTCCATCTAACACTCTGGGTGAAACAATTTTGTAAAAAGATGTTAATAATACAATCAAAGATGAAAGTCTTAGAAAAATAGTACGAAATAATGTTATGCGTATAATGAATAGAGGATTATAATTTTCTAAGGCTATTAAATATCGAAACAAAAATGGAACTGCAATATTGAGAGCAACAATGCAAATGTATGGAAGAAATTCAAAAAATAAATGAACAATCTTATCAAAAGGTGTGTATTTTCCACCGCTATTTTGCGCTTCTAAATGTGACGTAACTTGATCGAAAGAAAATTCTATAATGTAATAAATAAACGTACCACAGCCACCTAATACTAATAAAATGAATATATTAACTACAAAACGTAAGGCAAACAATTTAGTTTTTTCTTCTCGCGTACGGTTTTGCCTTTCTTCCTCTAATCTTTCTGCTTCTAAAAATGCTTTCATTTCGTTGTGCAAAGCCTTGTGTTTAACAGCTGCTGACTTTTCATTTTGAATACAATAATCCCATCCTCCAAAAACTAAATTACAATATTGGTAGAATTGTCCTTCGCCTTCCACAACTCTTTCTTTAAACCCTTTAGCAGCTGATCTAACAATTGCCACTAAGCTGATAATAAAAACTGTAATAATTGCACAAATGTATGATAATGGTAAATTGTAACGAATGGAAGAACCATCTGCACCATAGATTTTGTGCGTAAATGAGCCATAAAATAACAATGTGTGTTCTAAAATGTCTGCTATACTATTACTACCGTCAGTCGTGTTCCAATACAATTCGGAACAACAAGATACACTCGCACTACTGTTAGATGAACACATCTCCTTTTCTGGTTCTTCCAGCAATATCGTTGGCAATATAATGAAACAAAATATGATTGAAAATAAAACTATGTTTAAATACATTAACCATTTGATAAATAAAAAATATGCCACAATACCCATCCCAAAATTACCACCAATCTTTTTCATACTATCGTTCCAAAGTTCCATCTTGGAATAAGCCTCTTTCATTCTCGCACGGAATTGTTGCCAAACTTTCCTATGCTGCCACTTTAATTGATCGAATCCCTGCAATCTCAACTTTGTTGCGCTCTGAATAATATTAATTTATTTATTAATAAATATTTCCTTTTGTTTTTTTTTATTTCTAATTACATATCAAAAGTATTTAGTTAAAAAGTTGATTAAAAATATACCTGTAACTGATTTTTTAATTGTATTTTCTGTGTCATAGATACAGGCATAGATTTGATCTGCATTATTTCTTCCCATGTGCGTTCTTCGTTGGATAAATTCTCAGATAAATCCGGTAGCATAGAAACTGCTGCATCATGAATATTTGTAGACATACGTCTTGCAGTACTCGTACCACGAGATCTAGTACTAGTACGTCTTCTCAGCGTTGTTTTTGTATCATTGCATATGCGTTTAGCTGTGGCTGTAATTAAAGTATCATTTGTTGATGAATATTGTTTAATTTTTAAAAGAGGAAAAAAAAGGAATTACAAAGCAATCTAAAGAATTATAAATAGACATTTTGCTTACCAACACGAGATTTTTTGCTGGGAAGTAAAGTTGCGATATGAGAAGGATCTCTTTGCAATGCTTGTTGTAAATCTGCTTCTATAGCAGCAGGATAACTTTCTTGATAAAACTCAGCACCAGCTTCTTCCCATCCTTGTGCCCTATCACAGCCACGTTTCTTTCTTTCTCCACCCGACATTTTAACTTATTAAAAATACTTCACAGATATTATTATCAAAAGTTTTCCAACTTTTGGAAATATACCGATTCGTATAAAGTAGGCTATAATACTGGCAAATACTTAAATGCAATAAAAAGAGTTGTCATTATTGCATGACATTCAATCTTCATAATTAAATGTCGTGTAATTAGAGAAAGGTATATGTGTGCTGAAAATAACAAACCACAACTTCTATTTATCAATTAACACTAGTTTTCACTTAACAAATTCATTTATTCTTATCAACGTAATTAAACAAACAAGTAATTCACGGGAATTACAACATCATTCAGTTTAAGCGATAAGATAACATTATATTAAAAAAGGTTCTAATCAAAATAATAAATAACTAATCAATGAGAATTGTGTAATTCATACGCATCGAGCATAAAATTTGATATCTAAGCGTTCTCGGATAAACGTGTATAAAAATATATGCAAAATTATATACAAAAAGTTTAGACCTTTGTTATAATTAAAGTATTAAATTTAATCATACCGTTATTTATTTTTTACTCGATTTCTCACATGTCTTACTATCATAAATGACTATGAACTTGAGCAAATATGGAACAAAGTAACGCAATGCCATCTTGTTTTCGCCATACGTCAAATTGATGACGAAAGGTAGACGTCCAACAAAAAAAATATAAAGCTTTTATCAAGAATTTCGTAGAGAGGTGACTCACTTGCTTGTAATCATTCGTAGAAAAGAGAGAACGCGTCAGCCATTGAATAGCTTATTCTGTGACGCCATTTTAGTTACGAAATTTCAAAACTTGTTCTGACTAGTCGATACGTCAGCGCGGCAAGCCTGTTGATATGCTTCAATATTTGAATGTTACTTTTTACTTTTAAATAGTTTTCTGTGTATCGATAAAAATTATTGTTAAATTAATACAATAAAAGAAAAACCATGTGTTTGTTCATTGCAATAAATAACATATGTGTATATAAATTTGCATATATATTCATATACATTGTATCCTGTTTTTTTCTTATAACTAAAATAGATTATTTTATATTGATTGTAAACATTGTTAAATAAATAAATGTTTAAGCAATAAATTAATATTCATTCGTCTTCAGAAAAATAGATACACAATATTTCTTATAGTTATAACTTCGATTGTAACAGTAAGAGATAATAATTTACAAAAAAAACGATTCTTGCTGATTGATTGAATATATATGAGTATATAACATTAGTTTTAGAATATAATACATGTTATGACATGCACATGTTGCGATATCGGTTATACAATATTAATTCATTACTGACAGATTACTATCAAGTCGGGTTAGATAATATCCGAAGTGATAAACAACAAAGTAATATCAGAAAGAAAACAATATCTCCAGGAATTAAATTCAATAACAAGTTAAGATCTCTTAGCTTTTACATTATAACTTAGAAAAAAAAAATGTATAATCAACAACTATGAAAATCAAATTGAAACACATTGAACATTTTATTTCGAGAGATTTTCAAGGAATTAAATAATAACTTTAATATTGTCTATCACTCCAACTTCTTCCACCATCTATATAACGATCGTAAATCACCACATGTGATTATTAGAACCATAAGTATTTTGATTGGGATTTCTGCCAGTTTGATTCCATCCACCTTGAACTCTACCTGAATTACCACGCTGTTGATAATCTTGACTATAATTTCCTGCAGGATCATTATAATCATAATATCCCCCACTTGATCTATTACCAGAGAATCCACTATTGGGACCCCCTCCAACTCTATTATTTCCATAAGTTGCTCCACCACTATTGCCATAATAATTATTAGTTCTTCCTCCTCCTCCTCCTCCTCCCCCTCCTCCTCTTCCTCTTCCTCCATAATTTCCTCCAGCTTCACCATAATTACTGGTAGCTTTAACGTTATAATTGTTATTTCCACCATAATTACCTCCACTGCTACCATAACCCGATTCATTTCTAGGATTGACACAACCACCTCCTCCGCTATTCCCATAACTACTTCCCATTCCACCAGTCCCATAGCCAGCACCACTCCCATAACTACCTCCTCCTCTATTATCACTATAACCTCCGCCTCCGCCTCCGCCTCCTCCTCCTCTACCTCCCCCTCTACCTCCTCCTCTTGCATTACCACCACGTTCACTGACATTGCCTCCTCCTCCTCTATTGTATCCACCACTAAAATATACAATTAATAATTAAATGTTTGCACTTTTCAATATAAGAAGTTAAACTTAATTAGTAGATTAAAATGTTGATTATAATCAAACCTGGATGGAGGTCCTGCAACTCTATCTTTCTGCCATGGTGGCATTTCTGGAGGAGGAGGTTCTTGTTCATAAGGTCTTCCTCCACGATCCGGAACATCTCCTATGATAACCTTATTTATGTTACTTCGAGTATTTTTACGTACAACTGCATTACTAGTCTTCTCTATCACTGCTAAATCATCTCGTGCTGCTAATAGATCAGCAATAACAACATTTGGCTTTATACCCATTTTTGCCCTTCCCGAAAGATATTTACTATTTAATTCCTTCTCCTGTATTCGCACTCTTTCTGACCACTACATTTCAAGTCAAAGTATTTTCCATTAACTATTTAGTTATTTAATTACTTTCATATGTTAGAAAAATAATTAATTCTTACCAGAAATGATTGAATAGTTACATCCAGTCGTTTAAGTAACATTTCTCTGCGCATCTCATATTCTTTATGCAATTCCTTATTATAATCGTAAAGTTTATTCCACTGATCGGTAGATAATTCACCAAAAATTAAAGGTTTACCCAAAAGATCATTAGGAACTTTTGATATTACATCTTTTAATTTAGTTTCTAATCTAGTAAATAACATTTGCACTGTAATATTATCCGGTGCTCTTTGAAATTGCAATGCTATCAACATCTCCTTTAGATGTCTTGCGGTATCACTTTCATTCTATAAAAAATCAATTTCTTCAAATTGTAAGTATGATATATTACATTTACAAATAATAAAAGATATATAATAAAGAAACATCTTAAATGGTAATATACTTACAATAACAACTTCTATACCCACATCAGTTTCTTTTTCATCAGCTTGCAATAATTTACAAGCCATAAGCTCAGAAACTAGAATTTCTATTAACAAAGTCCTACTTCCCTTTTCGGCTAATCTATTATTAATGTTTCCAGTAGTTAAATTTTGATTAACGCATCCTATCTCTTTAAGGAAACAACTCAACTCTAACAAGAAACAACTTGCGTCGCCTGAGTTATTAGTAGGATTAATAGTTTCATCTATATTCATTAATTTTCCTATTTGATCAGCAAGCCAAGAGACTAAGCTAGTATAATCGATAGATTTAGCTCCAAGCTCCAAGGCTTCAGACATTTTATCAATTTGGAGCAATGGACCTTGATACCTTTAAATAAAAAGATACATTGTAATATCAGATATTTGGAAGTTATACTAATGAAAAATAGAAAGAATAATATTTAAAGAGAAAATTTATTCGAGTTTTGTCATAATTCATATTTTAAAAACATGTAATCTGAATGTTAATGTCAAAAATATGTTGAAGATTTTATTTCGTAATCTTAAAATACATACCCGACATTTTCGAGCGCTTGTAATAAATTTTTTTCCATATCTAAAATTGTATTGTTAGATTAGTAGAATTAAAATAAAATTATTATAATATTATATAAAGAAAATAGTAACTTATTTATAAAGAAATATTGAACACAGAAAACAGACGTTTCATTCTAATCCAAGTAGCGGCGAGCAATATGGTCGTCACCGGTAAGATCGAAGTAGATGTCACTACGGTAGTACCTAATAATATAAATATATTAAATACAATACTTACATGATTTTATTTTTATTTTTTTTTTTACTAACAAGAGAGTTTAAAGTGGTTTAATATATAATTATCAAAAAGTAAATAATGTAATATAGGATAAATTTAAATAAAACTCAAAATAATTACAAAAGTAAAAATTTTCAAACTTTAGTGCATTACATGTACTTACATAGTTGAGCTTATATATACATACGTATAATTAATATTCATTATAACTATTATTTACATTTAAAATATCTCTTGGAAATTATTTTTG
Organism: Polistes canadensis; assembly: GCF_001313835.1. Classification (NCBI taxonomy): domain Eukaryota; kingdom Metazoa; phylum Arthropoda; class Insecta; order Hymenoptera; family Vespidae; genus Polistes; species Polistes canadensis. The sequence continues at coordinate 107,387 of NW_014569638.1, read as the reverse complement.
CATCATTTTACTAATATTCGTTGATAAATTTGAAATTTCCTTTTCTTGCAATCAATCTTTTAATTTTTTAAGGATTGAAAGTTTTTTTTTAATTTTTATAATTAATTAAACTTATTTTTTTTTTGTTTTCAAGTATTTGCACATTTCATAGATGTAGATACATTATCTAATCATGCTTTGGGAAATGTATTATTTATAGCACCATGCGTGTGTGCAATTTTGTTTAGAGAATGTGATTTAATAATCATCTTTGTACTACTTTATTCTACTAGATTTCTATATATATACGTTTCAACTATAAAAAGAAGATATTTTACGTAAAAAAAAAATTGATAGTGACTGCATACGATTTACGACTAATATAATAATAAATAAAAATACACTTTTCTTACTTTGAACGTAGATGATGAATAATATTGTATTAAGAAATAGATACAAGTCAGTCACTTTTGAAAAAAATATTTCAAGATCTGTACAATTGTGATTTACAGTAATCACTCTATTAATATAAAATATATAATGCGTTTAGATTTCTTTATAAATAGTAATATTATGTTAAATGCATGCCGCTGCACTAAAGATATGAAACAAATTTTTCAATTTGATTTGTTACATCATATTTTACAAACCTAAATATTTATATTATCATATAAACAGTACATTTTGTTTTTATATCAAAAGTGCACCTAAGTTACATGCCGCAGATTACTTTTTACAAAATAAATCTGCAAATATCTTAACAGTTTTGTACATATTAAACTAATAATATTTAACATTTTTTATTATAATACAGTCATTGATTAATCTCTTAACTGGTGAAGATGAATTAATAAATAAAAAGAATTTCTTTCTTATTCCCATTGAAAAATATTATTCTTATCAATTTTTATTTTTACTAAAGTTTCTTCTCTCTATCCGTATCATTTTATTTTTAATTGATAAAAATTTTATGTATTTATGATGCATACATACTGATTGAAAATTTTTCCCCAGTTTAAAGACAAACATTTGCTTCATAAAAGGATTCACATTTTTCTAATAAACGAAGAACCGGATTGATGTTATAAGGAAACAAAGCTTTAGACACTAATCTGTCGATCGCCAATCGAAGTCTTATTAATACTGTCATGGTCTCATCGAGCTCTCTACCACAACACGATACAAATTCTGACCAATTTCTTCTGACATACTTTAAGAATCTCAATAAGTATAATAAAAAACAAGTTTCATTACTAACAAGTAAATCTAATAAAACATCTCGATCATGCGACACAGCATGTATGAATCGTATAAATGTTAACGTCGGGCTAAGCATATGACCTAAATCATTTTGCGGCGGTCCTCTATAAAAAAGACCAACTGCCACATCGAGACAGCAAACCATACCTTCTATCAAGAAGTCATCTTGATCATGAAACATTTGTACAACCCATTGCGATAATGGCATTTCTGGATGGAAAGGCATTAATGTTTTGACGCATTGATCTAGCTGTCTTAAAACTTCTCTAATACTTCGCTCGATAACTGCCATATCAGCATCAAGATCTTCTGCTTCTGAACCCAAAGAAGAGTCACTAGAATCACTGCGGGTTTCCTTTACAGTCACTGCAACACTTTTTAAAACTAAGAGCACAATTTTTTGTAGAAGTGGTCTGTCTCCTTCACCAGAACCACCTCCAAATCTTCCAGACCCATGACGATATGGTAAGGAATCTAATAATCTCCAATCTTTAACGGCACGAACTATTATATGTGCTAGAGAGCAAGGTTCATCAGGTAAGACATCTTGTAGTGCTAATGTACTACCGTAACATAATATTTCATTAAACAATTTTAAAAGATGTCTCCAGATGATACATGGAACATTGGCATTCAGCAACGAAACCAAATTATCTAATTGACAATAGAAAAGCTTAGTATCGATAACTGATAAATTGGCTTTTACAGAAATGATTGATTCCCATAAATCTAAAAATGTTACAACAGCTGACTCATATTGCGGCGTGTACGAGGCGAGAATTGCATCAAACTTAGATACTAATATAGTCCATTTAGATTCTAATACTTTAACGCATGTAGCTTTTACCGTAGTACTATCAAAACTTTCTGTATCTGACAGTGTTATAGTATTACAATCAGACATTATATTGGCTGTCTCTTCTGATGGATGAAGGGAGCAATCTTTATGTTCTACCACTTTTTTCACAATATCCAAAGTGAATACCATTTGATTGGGAGAGTTAGTGTTCACTAAAGATTGAATAAGTCTCTCTAACCAAATGATTTCAACATTGTCCTTTGTTACAATAAAAAATGAAGCCAAAACTCTGCTTGCAACAAACGATATAAACTTATTGGTTGTACTGGAAAGATCAATTATCTGATCTATAATACCATGTTCATTTCGAGCTAACAGATCACAAATATCTGCAACTCTACTGCACATAACACCTTTCGTATTCTGTTTGATGGCCAAATCAAAAAGAAGCTGCAAGGCGCTTAGAAACTCCAGAGTTTGATCAGGTTCCCAGTCAGATAATACTATAGGACGAAAGCTACCATCAGCCATTTCCAATGTTGCTGTAGTAAGCGGTTTACGCAAGCTACCCTCTGGTATATTGCATAAACACTGAGCTAATAAACTGTTCTGAAAATACTTTATATCCGCGAAAGATTCAATTCCATCATTACTATTCTCAAGACGTTGTTTCTTCTTTGCGGGTTCCTCCATTGTGCTGACAGGAGGAAAATGAGAACAGCGCCAAAGCACCATTAGCAAATCTATTCTATCATCTACTTTTATCTCTTATATTTCTTAGTAACTTTTTATCAAGTTATCTTCATAATGCACATGATCTTCCAACAGGAGGAATAACACATCAATGTCAAATATGATCCGTTCCACATTTGCTTTCAGTAATTATATGCTTCATAGATCTATCATATAAATCCAGCAAATATTTGTTCTGAAAGAAAAAAAATGAATAATTATGTAAAGAATTGATATTACATTATATGTAAATGCGTATATATTTCATATTTATTTTATCAACAGTAATGAAACATCAAGAAGCCATAAAAGATTAATTGAAACTAGTGAAAACAAACTGTTTATCATATTTTATTTATAAAGTTTTGCATCTACGTTATATTTATGTTATATCCTTTTAACAAAACATATATGTATGATGCTTTAATAAATATGAAGGATAATTAAAAATATCATTGAAAATATTGAAGAAAAAGATAAAACAACTTACAAAGATGAAATTCCAAAGAGTTTTCTTTTCTAGGCAGTTCAACAAAGTATTTGTATGTCTAAGACACCATGTAATATATATATACATATAATTAGATAGCGATATTAATGCATTCACGTGTATCAATAGGACACGAGATATAGCCTTAATACATCCGGGTAGATAATAAATAGTCCAAGTGGTAGTAAAGATGAAAAATTGTGTTTGTTCATAGATGCATTTAAAAAATTCTAGCGGTGAAGTCAACTTTAATAGTGGTTGCACATGTAACGCATAAAACCGACGCTCCTTGTTATGTTACGAATAATTAGGCATAGGAAAATGTTTCACCAAAAATTTCGTAATCAAGTAAGCGTATATGTTGAAATCGTCGTTATTGAAGTTAATGTTTTCACTGTATTTCACTTGTTCAACGATATAAATATATTATTGTTTGTGATCGATGAAATTCTTTTGACTAGGAAGTGACTGGGCACTCGAGCCCAGCTTTGCTCTGTTGCCACGTATACATGCTACCGAGTAAAAATAATAATTCTGGATTTATTTAATACTGCGGACACAGTGTCCACATAAAACGTTTTATATCTTATATCGAGGGGTAAAATATTAACTCGATAATGCATAAGACACGAATTCTTCGTGTTTAAAATAATATTTTGAGATGGCATCATGCGGAGCTGCGTAACACAGTAGCTCCTCGTCGCACATTCCACAATCTACTGAGCGAGATTAAAAGAACCGCTTCAGTAATTGCTTCGAAACCGTTAGTAAACTTCATTAAATATTAATTGAGAGATTATTAGACAATTATTCTTATTAAAATTAATCCTGATTAAAAAGTCTCATAATAAATATGCAGGATGATCGGCAACTCTGTAGCGATTGTAGTGCCTCTGTCATATTGCGTGTTTATTAGAACTAAAAATGATAAAGATAGTCATTTATTTAATTTGATATTTTTATCTTATAAATCACTTTTTCTATTATTTTTTCTATAACGTTAAGATAAAAATTCATTCATTAGAAGTAAGTAATCCTTAACATGTATTCATTTAATATTAACATCTATTTTTGCGAATTTATTTGTACAAATTCATTTGCTATTTACATAAAAAAAATTAGCCAATCGGAGTATGTCAATTAAAAATTTGACGAATGTAATTGGTTCGCAAGAAGAACCAATCAAAATCGGAGAATAGTACGCTTCTTATCCTTTTTATACAAAAGTTGTATTCATCAACTGTTTGCTTTATCAAATATGGCGAAAGGCAGAATATAAAATGATAGGTGGTAATAAATTTTCTGAAGACCTTAGAAAATAGAAGAAAATGGTAACGAATTAGTGTACATATACATATTACATATGTAACAGAAAAATCGAAATATGAATGCTACCAAAGTATGTATGTGTTCACAGGTATGTATCAGTAATATACTTCCATGCATTCATATATATCGACTACATACATACTTTGAAAGTAATCGTCATTAAAATTTATTTTCATCAAAAGAGATTAATTATTTTTTTTTCTAAATCAATAATAATGGAGTAATAATGCGTTGTTATTTTCCAATTTTGGATGTGGAGCAATTAGAAAGTATTAAGAATAAAATGGACGAGTGTGTAGTCCACCTATATAAGTATATGATCATGGGGACTCTGAATGACGTAGGGATGCTATATATTTTTTTTACATAGGCCTGCCAGGGGGTCAAGCAAATTGTTGGGGGTTTGGAGATGGTGGCCATACGAGATGTTTAGTGATAATCAAATGGTGTAGATAATAAACAATTGAAGTCATTTGAAACAAGAAGTTAATTCGCGTCGGTACGGCAGGKATGCTTGAATCCGATCGAGGATTTATTTCGAAGCGATAAAGGAATACAAGCCTTTCACTTAAAATAGTCTGCTCACATGCGATAGGAATTTTTCGTAAGAAATATTAAGGAAACGGGAGTGTTCGACGAGGTTATATATCCGATGAAAATTGGGACAATGGTTGTTAGGATTAAAATCGTTTTAACAAATGATATTAACATATAATCGTAAAACAATAGAAGACAGATAGATCGAGCGGTTTACTGTCTCGAAGAGAAAATTGTCTTGGTGATTTTATTGAATTCATTGAGCGCGTATGCGGTGCCCTACCCCGTTGCACTATTTTTACACCTGCACTTTTTATTTACGCGTATTTGTTCTGTTGCATGTTTTAGCCAAATATTTTTGGCTATCTTTATAGTGGGTTACGTAATTTTCAACATGAGTTACTTTGATACGATGGTCGATGAGGAATTAAATAAAAGTCTATTGTTTTGCAAGTAGTAAAGCGTCGATACGTTAGTACGGATACGCATTACGCATCCTATCGTTCTACGGAATTGATTTCTGACGTCGTAACCAACCAACGAACAATATCACGAATTTTTCATATTTCACATTAACTAAATAGTTAGACAAATGTTTGCCCTAAGTGAGAACTACGTTTATTCTTAACTAGTGAAAGTGGTCTTATTTAGACATGCCTATGGAAGATTATTTACTTCAGGTAACATACGCATTTTTACACTTAATATATAGTTTCATTATTTATTTATTTATTTTTAATTGTATTATCTCTGATCTTTTATCTTTGATCTTTTATCTCTGATATTGTGCCACACAATATGTGCTGATTTTAAATTAATAATATATATTTATCTTAGATTTTAATATCCATTTAATAAGATGACAATATATCTGTTTATTTATATTTTAATTTTTCTTTAGTAATGTGCTTTGTTTTTATATGTATATATGTATTATATACATATAAAATAAATATATATGTATACATAGCTTGAAAATACATATATAAGGATCTTAGCAATCTTATGATATTAATGAAACTCCCATTGATTGTGAATTATATTATATTTAAATATACAAAACAGGATTGTACCTATTGTAAAACATTATTAAACCTTAATCTACATTTGTATAATTGTATGTGGTCCATTGTTTTTTCGCATATTTAGAAAGGAAAGCATTTTTAACAATGTGATAAAATATTGATATATTTTAGCAGTTGTGTCAGTACGTAATGTGGCAGTACAAAGACTTAATAAATAATAATAACAATGACAGAAGTACTATCCAAAGATTGTGGTGAACGTGGATTGCATCAAGAAAGAGATATGTCGGAATCTTCACAACATCATTACAGCCACCCTCCGCCCGATATTATGCCCAAAGGTCTTGCTATTAATGGTATATCGATTGATGATCATTTAATCAATTATCTAAATTATATATTACAAATGTTCTATGATATTATTAATATTTTTCTAGGCGTAGGGGGTAGGCTACGTCAATTAGAAGCTCTTTTTATTAGTGGCCCTGTACAAGGAGGGAAAGTGGGGCATACTTTTTCTATAGAAACCCTTATTGATATACTGCTTGTTCTATATGATGAATGTTGCAACTCTTCCTTACGACGTGAGAAGACAGTTTCAGACTTTATTGAATTTGGTACTTATATTTTTAAACATTATCTTTTTTCATACATTATAGTTGTTATAGATCCAAATTTACTCCAATACATTTATCGTATTATTGTTTTACAGTAAAACCAGTAGCTACTTGTATAAAGAGTTTGCAGTTGGCACGTGAAGATTTTGAAATAGTTAAAGTCATTGGTAGAGGAGCATTTGGGGAAGTATGTGTTGTAAGAATGCGTGGTTCAGATAAAGTATTTGCAATGAAAATATTGAATAAATGGGAAATGTTGAAACGTGCTGAAACTGCATGTTTTCGAGAAGAAAGAGATGTACTAGTTTATGGTGATCGCAGATGGATCACAAATCTTCATTATGCCTTTCAAGATGACAATAATTTGGTAATTATTATTATATAGTTTGCTTTATTTTTATAATAATTGATATCTTTTATATGAAAAACATTTATTTATTTAGTATTTGGTCATGGATTATTATTGTGGTGGAGACCTTTTAACGCTGCTAAGTAAATTTGAAGATCGGCTTCCTGAAGACATGGCTCGTTTTTACATAGCAGAGATGGTGCTAGCTATTGGGTCTATACATGACTTACGTTATGTACACCGTGACATTAAACCTGATAATGTTCTATTAGACGCAAACGGCCATATCAGATTAGCTGATTTTGGCTCATGCTTACGTCTTTTTGAAGATGGCACTGTGCAAAGTAATGTTGCTGTAGGTACACCGGACTATATTTCTCCAGAAATATTAAGGGTATGTTTTATACATTTTATCAACTGTATTATGTTTGATAATTATTTCGTTTAATAAACAAATAAATATTATTTAATGTTTAATGCACATTTAGGCAATGGAAGATGGCCAAGGACAATATGGACATGAATGCGATTGGTGGTCACTAGGAGTATGTATGTATGAGATGCTTTATGGAGAGACACCTTTTTATGCTGAATCTCTAGTCGAAACCTATGGAAAGATAATGAGTCATAAGGTAAATAAAAATATATATCTATATAATCATATTTTTATTATCCTCTACACCTTTACTAATTTAATTCATTTTCTTACTTATTACAGAATTGCTTCGACTTTCCTACAGACGATATATATGATGTTTCTGAAGAAGCTAAGGATCTGATGCGCAAATTAATTTGTACTTCTGAGTTTAGATTAGGTCAAAATGGAATTGATGATTTTAAGGTACAACATATATGTATATGTATTTTTCACAACTTTTTATTTATTTATCTTTATAGTTTAATAATAGATTGTATCTATTTATAATATAATTACATAAATTATTTTTATAGAAACATCCATGGTTTGATGGTGTGAATTGGGACACTCTTAGAGACAGTACTGCACCCTACATTCCTGAAGTTTCTTCACCAACTGATACATCGAACTTTGATGTTGACGATACGGATGTTCGTAGTTCCAATGCTGTTCCTCCAGCAGCAAATTCTGCATTTTCTGCCCTTCACCTCCCATTCGTAGGGTTCAGCTTTACACAAGGAAGGTAAAAGATAAATTTCATGTTTGATTTTTAATTGCAAATATACTTTGATTGTGTTACACCATTTATATTTTTCCATACTGTAGTTGCATCTCAGATTTAGGCTGTTTATCTGCATTGAATCAAAAGGATAAACATGTTCAGATGCTTGAAGAAGAAAATTTGCAATTAACACAGACGATAGAAGATCTTAAAAATCAAATTGCCGCAAACCATCCCTCGCCTGGCATTTCACCTGATTCTAACAATGCAACGAGAAAACTTCAAGATGAAATAAATACTCTCACAAAACGGAATTGTGGTAAGAAACAGCATGTTTATTATTTAAAAATTATCTAAATATATATGGTAGAGAAACAAATATATTTTATTATTATCATTAATTTCATAGAATTAGAATCACAATTGAAATCTATGGAGATACCTCGTGAACTACGTAGTTTAGATAATGGCGACTTAACTAAACTTCGTGAATTGGAAAAATTAGTGCGTTCGCTTCGTTCTGAGAAAGAAGAAGCTATTAAAGATAAGTTGGATGCGCAAGAGAAATTAAAGCTTCAAGATAAAGAATTGAAGGATGCTTTAACGCAACGTAAACTTGCCATGGCAGAATACACAGAAGTGACAGATAAATTATCTGAATTGAGACAACAGAAACAAAAGTTATCTAGACAAGTCAGGGACAAGGAAGAAGAATTAGAAGTTGTGATGCAAAAAATTGATAGTTTAAGACACGACATAAGGAAAGCTGAAAAATTACGTAGAGAATTGGAGAACAGAGTGGAGGAAGCAATGGCTGAAACTAGGAAAGAGAGGAAACTTCGAGAACGTAGCGAGGAATATTGCAGACAAATGCAAGAAGAAACAGAAAAGATCAGACAGCGTTCTATGGGAAATGATGCAAGTGCCAATCAAGCCTTAGCTACTCAAGAAATAAACAGACTCAAAGCAGAGGTAGAGAAACTTGAGGTTCAATACAATGAAAATTTGAATCAGCAACAAAGTAGATTCAATCTCGAAATGAGAAGTCTCCAAGAACAATTGCACGAAGGTGAGACGAGAAGAGAATTATTGGAACGAGAGGTTCAAATTACTAAGGAAAAATTAGATGCGGCAAGGTTAGAAAATATTACCGATAGCGAAGATACGATAAATGAATTGAACAGAAGACACGAGAGAGAGAAAATTATGCTAGTCGAAGAAAATAAGAAACTTTTGCTTGAGCTTAGCAATGTTACTGATAGCGTTAATAGAATACAGGGTGAAAGAAGACAATTAGAAGAAGAATACGAAGAATTAAGGAACAAAAAAGAAGCTATAGCTCAATGGGAAGCTCAAATTACTGAGATTATTCAATGGGTTTCAGATGAGAAAGATGCTAGAGGATATTTACAGGTTCATATTTTATATGTAATATATGATAAATTTTGAAATATATACACAGTATGTAACTAATATAATTATATGGAATGAATAATGTAATAGATATATATTATCTACTAAGGTATATTTTAATTACTATAAAATATATTATATATTTTTCATAAATTCTAGGCTTTGGCGACAAAAATGACTGAGGAATTGGAATTTTTGAAACATTCTGGTGGTGTAACAGGAGTAGGAGGCGGTTCTACTATGGCGGACAAGAATTGGCGTAATCGTAGATCGCAGAAACTTGATAAAATGGAACTATTAAATTTACAGAGCTCTTTGCAGAGTGAAATACAAGCAAAGCAAGCAATTTCTGAAGAATTAACAAAAAATCGATCAGAATTAATTGCTGTACAAAAGTAAGCTCTTATATCATATAATTTAGTGTTGTAATACAATTATAAAATTACATTAAAGTATAAATAATTCGTTTTTTTAATTTATAAATATTATTCATTTTATTCACAGAGAATTGAAAGATGTTAGACAGAGATTTGATTCAATGTCCCATGAAATGAAGCGGAAAGAAATGCAGATTAAAGAATTACAAACGCGGCTTGATACTGGCGATGGCTGTAAGTATACTTCCATTCATAAAACTACCAATAAAAGTTACACGAAAGTTTCTTATTTAAATTATTATGGAGATATTATATCTGCAATAGTTATACAAGCTGCAGTAATACATGTCACATATGTATTTTATAAATGTTTCTGTCCTGTCTATAATTCATTTGGACATTAACTCGATGATATATTTTTTTTTTTATATTCTTATGCAACAAATAGTCCCCCCTGAGAAGATATTTATTTTTCAAAGATTTATTATGTTGTAATTATCCCAGATTAAAAAATGAAAAAGATTTGGACAGCTTTAAAAGTATTTTAAGAGGGTAACTAAATCCTTCTTACTTTGATCATTACATTTTTTATCAAACGGATCTCTGATATGAAATGAAAACTATAAAAGTAGAAAATAGAATGCATTTACTTACTTAATATTCTAGAGAATATTTAAAAAACATATAAAAAAAAAGCATATGATCTTTTTCTATATGATTATAAGTCATATAGTTTTTACACATGTTCAATGTGTGTTACAATATATCATAGAATACTATTTATGTGTACATGTCTTTGTTTGGTAATGCAAACTATTATAAGTAATGTACAATAATATAAAAAATGATAAGTGGTCAAAAATGTATTAGCCAAACTCGTGCTTTATAAATTACGTTCTTGATAGATTACATTTTAGAGAATGAAAAATTACAAAATATAAATTAACAAATTTTTACAACTATAAAGTAATTATAAATTGATATAATTTTATAACATAGCATTTATTTAAAAATAATATACGATCCTTTTTATATAATATTTTAAAGACAAGTCAAAATTGTATTTCATAATATATTGTTTCCCAATAAAGCGCTCAAACCTTGTTTAACTATATGTATTTGTCTATTGTTCATTTTTGATCAACGTTTGACAAAGAAATACTTTTAAACTGAATCTCGATAAATATTAAATATATACAATATACTATTACATATAATAGTATTATATATAATTTTTGAATTTAGATTTTAATAATATTTAATATATAACTCAAGATAAATAATGTTCTTTTTTAATTAGTTTAAATTAAATACTAATATTATATCTTACATAGTGTGTAAAATAGATATGATATTTAGATAAATTTATGGAGATTACAAATTACAAGTATTAATAATTATTACTACTAGAAAACAGAACTAATATAATTATATAAAATGTATAATGTAAATAGGTATATACTATATATGTATAAATATTATTATTTAATTATCTATAAGAGAGAGAAAGTAATTATATATACGTTTATAGAATATAAAAGATAAATTAACATTGTATGTTTGATTATATGTGTACATAGTATTTAAATGTAGAACAAGTTACTAATTTTATATTATTTATATCGTTTCATAAGATCGTTTTACTATGGAATAGATATGTTTTGTATTAGAATTATATGTATATTTATTTATTTATTTATTTATTTAATATACAAGTACATTTTTTGTTAATTTTGGAAACAGAAGGCACTTACGCACTTTGTTCCAATATGCTGTCATTAGAATACTGTATATGATATTCTATACATTATATTTAATTTTATTTGTATGGGAATATCATGTAAAAAAATTATCCGATGATATAATACATCTAAGTATAATAATCAGGTTTCATTGATAAGTTAGTTGGATGGAGAACAAAATAAAATGTTCGTCAAAAATTTCAAAAACATGTTGCGAAAAGAATTGAGTACAATTCATTTAGATATATATTCGATATCATTGTATGAAGTATCAGTTTAAAAGATCATTATTACTGGGATAATATTTATGTGTCTAGCATAGTAATTTAGTTCTTCGGTACGGTATGCAATTCTGATTTCTAGACTACAAAGTGCCCCTGTTTATTGGCGTAACGAGCTGCGTGTGGGGCCTCTTGTTGCTCATCTTCAAACTGTATTTGTGACAGCTGTGCTATCCAGCAATACGTCAAGCAAATCGTCAAACATCGTTAGCACCAAACCCCAACGCATCATCGTGCACCAGCCGTCATCACCCCTACCAGTAATGCGTGCTTCCCGCATCACAACATGTCGCTTATTAACTAGATTCGTTCCCGTCAACACATACATCAGTCAGAATGCCGTTACCATCGTTCCGCCGCCCGGTAAATTATGTGGCAGCAGACGCGCGATTTTGATTGACTGACATATTGAGTTGCTGATTTTATAGTACAGTGCTGTGTTTAATCGAAGTGTTTTTAAGTTATTTAGCTTTTAATAAGGACAACGGAAGATAATCTTTAATGAACTTAAGAAATTAGCTTCTGTAAAATTACATATAAGTTTTCCTTATATGTTATTCATTTATCTATCTCAATAATATTTATATAGTAACGAAGCATAGCTCTGTGCTTTTTAACAAATTATGTATAAGCTGAATAATGTGTTTTTATGTGTGATGTCATTATTTTCAAAATGATTATTGGCACTAGTGATCTTCCACTGTTCTTAAGTGGAAGTTGGATCTTGTTAGGCTTGAATATTTTTAGTACTAGTCAATCGTTTGATTTTTTAAAATAAACATTAACAGGTATGTTTTTTGTGTGTTTTCTAGACTGTTTGCTCGGGTGGTTTTGGTTGATATACTGTATTATTATCCTTACCTTCACCGATGCATATTATTATATATGTAATCCTATAAACGTGTCATATATACATAATAATCATTGTTTTTAACAGAAATTGTGTGATGGAATGGTTTAATTGAAAGTTTCGTTGGAAGATGTTATGAAAAATTAAGTAATTTAATAACTTTATGAGTTACAATATAATTTTTTATACACTATTTACAATTTGAACAGTCCATAATATATTTATTATATTTTAATATCAGATAGAAATTTTTTTTAGGAAATAACAATATTAGATAATGATCAAAGTAATTACATAAATATATTTTTTTTAATGCCACTTGATGCCATCAAATTATTTAATGTTTGTAACACGGGCGAAAGCATAAAATACATATTATTTAATATTGTTTCAGTTTTAGAACGTCCTACATCACAAATGTCTTACTTGGAACACTTTTTGAAAGAAACAGCAAGTAGTGCTCGCCATGGAAGTGCAGATAGCGTAGAAGGTGATATTGAAGATAACCGTGCCCCAAGTATTACTAGTAGTAAAAGTAATTTATCTGAATTTAGCATTGTGAGTACCTATGCATATCCAACAACTTATATTTTCATATTATACTTATTTATATATATATATATATATATATATATATATATAAAGATATTATAAAGGTTTAGGTCATCTAATGCTTGTTACATTTTTTTTTAGGATCCCACATCACCATTGTCACATGAACTTTTAAATAAATCATCGACTTCTCATGGTCAAGTTAATTTACAACCAAAGCCTAAATCTCACCAATTTTTGGTGAGAACATTCTCAGCTCCCACTAAATGTAATCATTGTACTTCATTGATGGTTGGTCTAACGAGACAGGGAGTTGTATGTGAAGTCTGCGGCTTCGCCTGTCACATGTCTTGTTGTGATAAAGTTCCACCTATGTGTCCTGTTCCTCAAGATCAAAGTATCTATCATCAATTAATGAATTATGTATAGAACTAGCTACTTGAATATAATATTAACGTGAAATTAATTTATTGTAGCAAAGCGTCCATTGGGTATTGATCCTACCAGAGGGATTGGTACTGCATACGAAGGATATGTTAAAGTGCCAAAAATGGGAGGAGTTAAAAAAGGTTGGGTACGGCAATTTGTGGTAGTCTGCGATTTTAAGTTATTTCTGTATGATATTTCACCCGATCGCAATGCTTTGCCGTCTGTATATGTGTCACAAGTTCTGGATATGCGAGATGAAGAGTTTAGCGTTAGTTCTGTTCGTGATTCGGATGTTATACATGCTACAAAAAAAGATATTCCATGTATATTCAGAGTGAGTATTTAAGAATATTTATTCCTATTACAACTACTTGTTCTATTTAATAAAAATTATTTTTTCATTCGTTTAGATTACAACATCATTATTAGAACCACCCGGTCTAAAAAACCATACACTAATGCTTGCCGACACAGAAAGTGAAAAAACAAAATGGGTAGTAGCATTAAGTGAGCTTCATAGAATCTTAAAAAGGAACAATCTTCCCAATACAACGGTATACACACAAAATAAATTTTTTTCTTAAGAGTAGATATGGTAATCAACATTAATTAAAGTGTTTATTTATTTTGTTTATTTAATAGATTTTTAGAGCGAAAGAATTATTAGATAATACACTGTCTCTTATTAAGAATGTAATGTCAGGAGCTATCATTGATCCAGATCGTCTAGTCATTGGCACAGAGGAAGGCCTCTTCTGTTTAGATTTAGATCGTAGTGGTAAGTCAAATTTGAATGGATATATTAACTATAAACATCAGTAAATATTCTTATAATATACTAAATAATTTAGTATTTTCTCTCGACCAAAATTATAATTTTTAATGATAAAATTTCGTAGGGAACTTGGACATGAAAAGAAGTAGAACTTAATTTGATTAAGTTGGACGTTTCGTCCCTTTATTGGGRCTTCTTCAGCAACTGGAAAATTTATTTTCTTATACATTTCTCATTACGATACATGCGTTTTATACAATATAATTTTTTTACATATTATCTTAATCATCAAAGCTCAGCGTCTTTTTTATTTAATTTCAACATACATTTCTTTTTATAATATTCTAAAACACAATACATCTAAAACACAATACATCTAAAACACAATACATCTAAAACTTCGTTAGTTTGGTCGTTATTATTTAAAAGCCTCAACAAAACTGTTTCAATCTAGACTAGTGTTTGTTAGCCTAGATATCATCAGTGTAAGGTGTCCTTTATTATTTATTATGTTTAAAATTTAAATATTCCGTTGTAGATGTGATTTAAGTTGTTTGTGTCTGTTCTATAATTTACCGTATTATTATTACATATGTGATAGTAATAATTACCTTATACTAATAATATTATAGGTACTAAATTAAAAGATAAAGTGGATAAATTTGACCAGTCGAACTTAGTGTACAAAATACCATGTGAATGTGAGAAGAGCTATTATATTGGTCAAACAAAACAGAAATTAAAAAAAAGATTAGACCAACACAAAAATGATTGTAAACCTGTAAATATGAACAAAACCAATACCACAGCGTTAGCTGAACACCATTTTAAAACAGGACATATTTTTAAATTTGACGCAGCAACTATCCTAGATTTAGAGGAAAACTGGTACAAAAGAAATATTAGCGAAACATATCACATATGTAATAATAATACGGTAAATTATAGAACAGACACAAACAACTTAAATCACATCTACAACGGAATATTTAAATTTTAAACATAATAAATAATAAAGGACACCTTACACTGATGATATCTAGGCTAACAAACACTAGTCTAGATTGAAACAGTTTTGTTGAGGCTTTTAAATAATAACGACTAAACTAACGAAGTTTTAGATGTATTGTGTTTTAGAATATTATAAAAAGAAATGTATGTTGAAATTAAATAAAAAAGACGCTGAGCTTTGATGATTAAGGTAATATGTAAAAAAATTATATTGTATAAAACGCATGTATCGTAATGAGAAATGTATAAGAAAATAAATTTTCCAGTTGCTGAAGAAGTCCCAATAAAGGGACGAAACGTCCAACTTAATCAAATTAAGTTCTACTTCTTTTCATGTCCAAGTTCCCTACGAAATTTTATCATTAAAAAATACTAAATAATGTTTACAGAAATAGCAAGGGTTGGTGAAGGTAAAAAAATATATCTCCTTGAATATGTAACCGAAGAACAGCTTATCGTAGTGCTTAGTGGCAAACAACGTCACATTAGGTTGGTACCGGTACGCGCATTAGATGGGGATGAGGTTGAATGGATTAAAGTTGCCGAAACGAAAGGATGCATAACACTAACGACAGGCGTAGTACGTCGGAGTCCACTCACATACTGCTTGTGTGTTGCTATGAAAAAGCAGGTAGGTATCACAATTTTTCGTATACATATGTTTGTAATCATTTAAAATCTAGGTATCTAATATCTTTGAAATTGTAGAATTCTTCTCAAGTTATCATTTATGAAATAACGCGTACAAAAGCAAGACATAAACGTATTCGTGAATTAATGTTACCATGTCACGCACAAACTTTACAAGTACTTTCTGAAGGACGTCTTTGTGTTGGATATCCTTCTGGTTTTACTATCTACAGCATCTTAGGAGACCATCACCCTATTTGTAAGAGATTAGAGAAAAACATTAATTTATTTACATTAGTTGTATTAATGAATATTAAATTAATTTGATTATTTATCTTTTCAGCATTGGTCCATCCCGAAAATACACTTCTTGGTTTTCTAACATATAGTGCTGTAGATGCATTACGTTGTATCGAATTAACACGTGGAGAATTTTTATTGGTCTTCCATACATTAGCAGTATATGTTGACAGTCAAGGTAGAAAAAGTAGAGATCGGGAAATAATGTATCCAGCTGTTCCCACAGCAGTTAGTGAGTACACTTTCATTTTCATTCATATTTACATTATCAATAACAGTGCTAAGACTATATGATATTATATGTTTCAGGTTATTGCGAGGGATATTTATTAGTGTACAGCGAAACCCACATTGATGTATTTGATTGTACAACAGGGGATTGGTTGCAAACGCTTAATGTGAAAAGAGCACAGCCTTTAAATATCTCTGGCTCTTTAACATCTTGCATTATCAATGACATGCCTCATGTTATCTATCTCAGCAATTTACATCAACGTAAATCTTTAATTATATTAATAACAATTATCTAATATTATTCTAATGTAATCTTCGTATGATTTTTATGAGTAATTATTTTCACGAAACAGGAGAATTATTAAATTTGACTCCATTAGATGCAAATGGTAGGCAGATGACAAGACCTAGAAGAAGATTTTCATTGAGAGAGGGAAATAGAGCTGTTCGTCCTACCGATAGACGTTCCAAGATGATATCTGCTCCTACAAATTTTAATCATATTAGTCATATGGGACCAGGTAATGGTATACAGGTAAGTAAATTAAATTGATTTCTACATTCTTTATATTTTATTTCCATTAAAATACATATTTAATGTACTTACTTTATTTTCTATACAGATTCAGCGTTTGTTAGACCTACCAACGACTCTTGAAACAGCTGATCAACAACACTCCGCTCATCATAGTAGCTCTCATATACATGGCAGTCAACAACGAGTAAGAATAACAAGGAAACAAATATATAAAGCATACTCATATCATATATTTATTTTTGACTTTATTTTTAGTTATACGGCTCTACTTTACAAACACCAAGTAAACCAGCTCCATTGCCTCCTAGGCATCCACCTTCTGATACACGTCGACTAAGTTCTCATATGGCACGAAATTCTGGTTATTCGCCTCATAACGGTATTATAATTTTTAAGTTAAGATATTCAAATAATTATAGATATCATTTTAATTATATATTGTTTCATAGGTTCAACATCATCACGAAGAGGTCCTGCTCCACCACGTCCTACTGCTACTCCACCCTCTCTACCGCGTACACCAGTTGATCAAGTTGATTCCGAATCTTTACATTTACGCTCGCACACTCCGCTCTCTCTGGGCAGTATCGCATCTTTACACGATAAAGTATGTATAGTTTAATTTATTTGTTTTTATCAATTTACAATAACTAATAACTTTATTAATTTGTTTGTTTAGGATCATCCATCCGGTGGAAGTCCTAGACATTCAATTGCTTCTAACAATAGTTCGAATCCATCAACACCTCCGAGTCCTGCTCATGATCATGGGTCATCATCGTATGATTCTTAAACAGACTTATAAGCATTGAACAAAATTATTTGTTATAAGATTGGGGGTGTATATGCTACTATATACAACACCTAAGAGAAATAAGTTATTCATATTCACAATATCCTTTATAAGAAGCAGTACTCGCATTTGATCTGTTCATTGGTAAGTTATTACAGTTTTCTTATTATTAATACTAGTGCAATAAACTTCGTTCAATTATTATTATTAGGAGTACAATACCAAAAAAAAGATTTCTAAACTTACGTATTGAAACCATTCTATATAATTTGTGTTTAGACTCGACCATTATTCTAGATCAAATATAAAAAGACAATTAAGGGTTTTTAAGTAAACTGTAATAACTTTCTGTTATTCAAGAAATTGTGTAATAAGTTATACTTAATGAAAGAACAAAAACAAAAATTTTATTATTATACACCAGTAAATTATTGTACATAATTTATGTATGCATTTGAGAAGATCGCCAAGTCGACGTTACGATGCCATAATATTATTGGAGTTAGTAGGGTATCGTAATATATAATCCGATATGCGAATTCTTCGTTTAATCTTAGTTTCAATATTTAGTATATATATACAAATATATATATATATTAATTCAATTTTTTTTTCTTTTTTTTCTACTCACAACCGCTAAGCGAGAGTGACTTTTTTACATTAAATAAAATTGGAAATCTCAGTCAAATTATGTAGCAATAAAAAAAAACTAAATAATCTACTTAATCTATCATACCTAATTCAGAGCCTAGGTATACAAGTATAGTTTGAAGTAAATTGTATACTTAATCACTATTAGTAACAAAGAAATTTGACGGGTATGAATCCATTCTGATGCCTTATGACTGAATAATTTCTATCTTGTCATAATGCAGTAAGGTGCGTCGTATTATTCAAGTATGTGAATAGTAGAATATAATCGTGCAATTAATTGGAAGGAACTAATAATGGTAATGATAATTATTTTAGAAAGAGACATATGTTTCGTTTGAGCCACGAATAGAATAGAAATTATTACTTACAATCGTTCTTTTTTAAATTAATCGATGCTTTTATTTTATTTTGTAAACGTTGCGATTATATATATATATATATACTATTACAAATTTTCGAAGCCAAGAATTATTATGTAAGAAGAAGAAAAGTAATTGCAGAATATATAAAATATATATATATATATAATGCTGTGTAACTCGAGTTACATAATAAAACACTACACATATTTTTGTGTAATGCATAATATCATTTATCATTTGATCGATGATTAAGATCTGAACACAAATTGATTGCAATACCGCTGTAGTTCGTTCATTTAACAGATAATTTGTTATTGTCTTATTAGAAAAAGTGTTCTTCGAAAACTATAATGCCTTATATATTTATATATTAATTTTGCAATATTATTAATTTTCATAAATATCAATTTATACTGTTGTAAGATCAAACGAAACATAATGAAATTGAAAGGTAGATGAAGACACAGATGTACTTTTTACGTGTTTCATAGCACAGAAGATACATTTTTCGATGTATATACATTCATTACATTTACATTTCTAATCGACTAAAAATGCAAGAGCATAGTGACAAAAATGTATGTCTTAGAATTTTTGCCAACCGAGATCAGAAGCATGAAACAATATCTTCCAGTTATTAAGAAATTCGACTGAAATTGATAATTAACAAAAAAAGAAAGAAAACTATAAATTTATTTGTGAATGCTATATTGAAGTTGAAAAATATGGTACTTGTGACATGACCAAAGATCAAGAACCAACAGTGCCAGTTTAGTAGTATCGCATATAGTTTCACAAGTTTTTAATATTTGTATTTTTAGAGTGATAATCATACACTCATGTTCAATCATAACTTTGAAATTTAATTTTAAATGCTATCATTATTGTTCTATCATTTGTTTTTTTGATTTCATAAAATATCGATAAAACAACATCTTGGTCATACATCACCGTTTGATCTTTAATATTATTTGTCAATTTACAATTTTATTAATAATATTTTTTTAATTATATGTAAACGTTCTCAACAAGTTATAATTGTAGAAAAAGAAAATATATTATATACGAATAAAAAAATATATAAATATATATATATAAATATATATATATATATATATCAATTATGATAATATTAAAACATGATAATATTAAAAAGATAGAGGAAAATGAAAGGAATGGTAGGAAGTAGCGACATACGGTTTTTGTCATGAGAAATATAATAGTGCAAACACTGTCCATAATAACATGAATTGAAAATAAGAACATATTCTAGAAATATTTCCGAAGTATGATCAAAGCATAATTATTAACAAATGAAAAAAATCATGTGTGTATTAATGTACTTACCGGTGAAATTTCATGATTTATTTTAATCTTTTATTATCAACGTTGCATATATGGTTTCATAAAAACTTATAAGGTGGCTAAACATTATTTCTTTTTTATACTTAAGTTTTTATATTAATTTCATATCATAGAAACACGTGCATCAGATAATTAATTCTGTGTATAGCATTAATTTTATACGTTTGTAAATATTGGAAAACTTTGTCTCTTCTTACTGCATATTTATGTACGAACAATATTTAATTTCAAAATCATCTTATTATTTATCTAAATTTTATCTAACAAAAATTACTAAGATAGCGTTTAATGTGGTGATATAATTTATCATCCATAAAATTATTTAATATATTATAAAGTGTTAGGTAAAATTAATATTTTTCAATGAAAAACTAAGTCGCGACGCAAATTTATTTTTCACGTGAAAATAAGATAATTAATTATGCAGTTGTTCATTCAATTAGTCAATGATTTTTCTTCGATTCTAGAAAACAAATAAGCCTAAATATTAATCCGAAATTTTAGAGACAAACAATTATTATTCTGTTAATATTTTGCCCAGTGTACTGCAAATGACCTGAATTTATTATGCAACACTTTTTTGTGCATCCTAGTTTAGCGCGTCTTTTTATTATACATATATAAATATATATTATATATTATAAACTTATTTATATAACGCTTTTTTTTTTTTTTTTTTTTTTTTTTTTTTTTTTTTTTGTGCATTGTTTAAAATATTTATTAAAAAATATTACAATTAATAATTATTTACGTCTTATTATAACTGAGAATGTGTATTTTGTTGTAAATTATGAGGAATAAGCTATTATGCTAAAAGAAGAGACCAAACTTTATACATTAAGATTTCGTCATTAATTAATGAAGGTCAGTTTGTAGATTTTTTGTAGTATTTATATTATTTACACACACACACACACAAACATCTTACCTTTTTGTCTCGATTCATAAATTTGTGTCTGTATTAAGAGGAAAAAAATCTGCTAATGTTTTTTCATTACGTCTAACTGAAAAAAGTAATAATATGATTTTATCGTGTACAACTGTATTAATAAATTTTAAAGCTTGTATCAATTGCATTCGTTTTATTTTTTTTTTAATTTTTCATGGTATATAAGCTTACGTAAATTTATGTGGTGTTCTTTTTATATGTATATTATTATAATTTTTTTAATATATCTATCACAGACTACACCGTATATTTTCTAACTGCTTTAAAAAATGTGTAAAAGTATAGAACCAAGTCTTTTTTATTATGTGTAGGTTCTTGTAACATTACTTTTTATATTATTATTATTATTATTATTAATTAAATAAGGTAGCACAACCGAAGAATTTTTGTTCATTTGACATATACATTATGTTTTGCGTTTACAGGCAAAGTGGACGTTATACGCTTTTAATATAATTGACATTTCTATTAGATAATTTTGTATACAGAACGTAATGTTACAAAAAACCGTACTATTTATTACTGCGAAAAATGCTGACAAGAATGAGTAACAAATATACAAAATGCAGAATAAATATAAAAAGAAAACTTTTCAATGAAATATTTAATCACAACTCTTTCCACTATTTTATATAAAGATTTAGGCATGTCTACTATTTTGCTTATACTTTTTTATATACTTTTTTTTGCCATGTTAATGTTTGTATTATGAAATCTCTCTTACAGTTTCGTTAGAGTATACAGATGATTAATAATAATAATAATAATAAATACTTTTCACATATATATACTCATAAAAATATATGAGCGTAGGAAACATT
This sequence comes from Polistes canadensis, assembly GCF_001313835.1. Lineage (NCBI taxonomy): Eukaryota > Metazoa > Arthropoda > Insecta > Hymenoptera > Vespidae > Polistes > Polistes canadensis. Next base: position 85,055 of record NW_014569638.1, on the reverse strand, counting down.
TGAAACTAACAAAATTCATTTTTAATTAATACAATATTTTTTTGTAAATACATATACATATATTCGTACGAAATGAATTTTCATATTGGCATGTTTCGTATGATTCAGTAAACTATTAATTATATAATAATTATTATTAATTAAATATAAATAATAATAATTATTATTAATTAATTAAATTTACTGTATGCACAAGATAAAAATATCACGTGCACGCACTTTTGCACGCATTTACGTATGCATATATGTATAGTATGAACGTATTTTATGTACTATTTATAAATTCTATTATTCTATTCAAAGGAAATAATTTTAACGAAGAATTTATCTATAAAACACGCAATTAATATAAATATGTCCTCGAGAAACTAAAGTAAATTTATCAAACTTTCGTAGATTCGTTTAAAACTACCGAGATATATAATACTTTAGAAGAAAATTTTTAAATTACAATTCATTCTTATATCTCTGACTATGACGTACGCTTTAGACAGAATTTTTTTCTGAAAGATAATATAATTATTACATAATTTCAAAACATATATAATACATGGTCAATACATTCTTGGACATTTAATATTGTTAGTAGAAATATTAGGCGGTAAGTAAGAAACATAATGCTAGTATATTACGCATTTTTACATGCCTAACTTTTAATGCAAAATGCACCAAATGGAAACAAAATGCATTTTTTATCTATCTCTTTCTCTTTTTTTTTATTTGTTTGTTTGTTTGTTCGTTACTTTACTACAAATTAATTTTCTCTTTCTTAACGTGTAACATTATAAATTTGATGTCAACAACAGTTTTAGTAACATTAGTAATCCTTTTGACAGTATTTTATTAAATTCATCCAGCTACAAATCTGGCAAAAGCCTCTGAAACAACACCTTTTCTTTTTTCTTTTGTGTTTACATTTTTAAATCTTACATCGAATCGTGCAAAATACTGTTATCTTTTTTTACAAAAGAAATTTAGCGTTTTTTTTTGTTGATGAAAATTTGGAATAATGAAATATCGAATTACTAATCACATGTACATTAAAAATAAAATGATAAATGTCTTTTAAGAAAATGATAGAAAAATTATCATTAGTAAATGCACTAATCATTTTTGTAAATCCATTCGACATGATTGAATGTTTCAATGGCTATTATTTGTAATTATATAAAGAGATATTAAATATACAAAGATTAAAAAAAAGAATAAATATATATATATAGTATTATAATAATAATAATGAAAAATATGAAATCATTAAGTGTCAAAAAAATGAAATATGAGTTTTGATTATAAAAGATATGTTAATCATATTAATCCCATAAAAATTTCTGCGATAAATTGAAAAGTGCTCGTCAAAAAATGTATAGTTTGAAATAGCATTTAAATGAAAAATGTGTGTTTTCAATGGCTACAAAAATCTAATGAAACATAAATGAAATCTGAACTCTTCTGACCAATAAACTCGTCAGTCTCAGGTATGGCTTTGATTTGTAGGTAATTATCTATTTATTATATAACTATTAACCAAAGAACACACGCGACCTGTATCCTGTCGTCGAAAATTTGTTAGACGACACGTTGCAGGGAAGGCAATTCTCTGAGTACTAATAAATTTATCAGCGGCATTGAGAAGTACAATGTCAAGTTTGTACCCTCGAGTGACATTCGAATTGCCTGGATATCAATTTCTTCCTGGCGATATACGAGCCTGTTGTAATAAAATTTGTCTTCGTCACGATGCGTAAATAGTCTCTATAAAGTATACCTCCTAGGATATTCTAAACTTTTCTCGTCTGTAGTGTTAGCCAAATGTTACAAGGAAGTATCGGAAGGTGGTGTACCTTCGTGATGGCTGACTTGATTTAAAGAATGCTGAAGGGCATCGGGAGTTAACCATTCTTTTGGGAGACAACGCTGCAAAAATGGTACGCACGAACTGAAGTATGCCAAACGATTAACCCATCCTGGGATTTCTTGGCCACATAGAATCTAAAGAATAAAATATCAATTAAAATATAATCGAATATAATTTAATAAACAAACTATTTGCCATACATTGCAGTACTGCTACAATAATTAAATAAGGCATACCAATGTAAGCTGACTACTAAAATGATTACAATTTTTATTCATCAAGTGATAACGATCTCCCCTAAAATCCTTTCCTAATTCATTTACAATCCTGGTAACATCTTCCTCTGTAAAATCTGTATACCCAATGTGTACTGACTGTCTATAAGATATATCCAAATAAATAAATACTTAGTCATTGTAATTCAACAGGTAGCACGATTGTTGTGATAAAATAAAAAATATACATGCCTGTATCTAAATTGTTCACCAAGTTCTTCCGCAACTCTAGGAGTTATTTCAAAAATGCCGGATTTAGGTTTTGGATGACCACCATAGGCATATTCTATACAAAATTATATCATTAAAGTAAATTAAATTGAAAAAATATAATAATAATCATTGATAAAAATGATATACCTGTCCCATATATTTCAACACCCGAATGAAAAACTCCAAGTCCAATTGGAGTTGTATATTCGTTTATCCAATACTGAAAATATTATATGAATGAAAAATAAGCATTGTATGTATGAGAATTTCTTGTATTTCTATTACCATATCATAAACATTGAGAATAATTGGTTCACGCGCCATTTTTGGTATCAGTTCTTCGCTATCTCGTGGATAGCCCAGACAACTGGGGAAGGAAAGATTACAGCCAAGACCTGATGAAAACATCATAGGATACTTGTACTTGAAGCGGTGAACAGCAGGACTATCTACGTTCCAGTACACCTAATAAGCAAATATATACTCTAGTTACATTGCTAAACCTAAGCAAATAGCCATAGTACTTCAGAAATTCTTCTAATGCCTCTGTGGATTAATTTCCACTATTTTTCAAATTATTATACTATTGATTATTACTTTTGCTATTTATGCAGGTACAAATAAATATCTTCATGCGTGTTTTGAAAGAACATTAATTAAAAAACAATAGTATTTAAATACTCTTCTATAAGAATTACGATTAGTGTTCACAATTTCTATTTAATTTATTGTTCTATATTGATATTGCAGTACAAGAACAAGGTTTTCTATATAAAAGTAATAAAATTAGAAATGAAAAGCTATTAAAATATTTCCTATCAATGTTAATAAATGCATCGATGATTTAAAAAGCTTTGTAAGCATTTATAAATCTAATATTACAATTCTAAGAATATAGAGATATGTATTTGTATCTATAGTTCTTAATGTAAATAAACAACAATACATAAAGTTTTAATTAAACTACTCTATTAGTTAAAAGTAAACATTATTACAAAATAAAAATGAATACATGAATATTATTCTAGATATACTCATAACAATGTATCTGTCGACTAAAAATAACTATAAGTGAAATAACAAATCGGTTCACCTGAGAAAGCAGGAATTCAAAACACCTTCTCACATTCCACGTTCTATTGTAGAAACGGTTAACATTTTACACGAATTTTCGAAAGGTTGTTGACATCAAATAACGCGTCTGAGTATCATATGATTTTATTACTATCATATATTACTTGAAAATAGTCTTCTCTTTCTAGTTTTAATGCTTCTCATTTATTTCCTTCTGGAAAACGTATAACCTAAATTTTTTTGTATTGCCATAAGTTGCACAATGACAGCAGTCAATTTTTCCATTAAACAATGAACAATATTATATATAGTCGATGCATTAACTCGTTTTTAAACGCGCTATGAATAATTCGGATGAATCATTATAACTTAAATTTTATTCGTTATAGGAATTAGTATCCTTTGACTAATTGAACACTGTTAGGTCAATTTAAACCGTTATTATATAAATTAATACCAAAGACCTTTCGAATACATATTTAACACTGGAGTAACGACTGAGGCTACATAAGAAACCGTAAATGCCATTTTGCTTTAAATCATTTCTTCGAGTATACAACAATATTAAGGGGAAATAGCACCACAATCTCAAAATCTGTGGGGTTGATTGAAGCGCTACCTAGAAATCTATTTTGAACATTTTCTCATTATAGAAATGATATATATATAATATATTCGTGTGTGTATATATATATAAAATAGGTGGAGTATTAGCTTTTTGTTTCTTTCCTTACTTCCATAATGACTAATTTATGGTTTAAATAATATACTAAAAATAAAGTCGATCATTTACCGATCTAGCAAATTATTGACCTAGCAAGTTATCGACCTACTTAGTTACCGATCAAACTAGTCACCGACTACCTAGTTTATCAACCTAGTTAGTTATCGATCAGGTAGGTAAGATTAAACACCACAGAAAAGTTGGCATAGAACCTAAACAGCAGAAACAAATGAATAATTACTCCTTATTGCACATTAATTGAACATTTAGAATCTATAATTGTATACTTCATTAATTAATTATTTAATTAGTTATTAATAATGAAAAAAACAAAAATGTTTTTTCTCATTTCTAAGCAAAGCAATGAAGTTTTCTATTGTTTTTTGTTTTCAATTAATTGCTAACTTTTTGTTTGTCCGGTTCCCTYATCTTTTATTAATAATTTATTTTTTATTTATTTCGTTAATTAGTTGAAAATAATTATTACAATTTGAATAATTACGAAATGGCGACGACATGARTGGGRGATATGTTATAYGTATGCGCAACCACAAATTCAAGGCGCAAGCGTACTTTGAAAAAAATGAAAGTAAAATTAGTATACCCACAGGGGATATTTTTAAAGTTGATTTCCAAAGTAACAACCTATAGAATAGTGAAAAGAAATAGGTTAATCGTTCATAATGTATAAACAATAGGTAAATATTTTGTAAATTATAATTTTTCTTTTAAATATATCCCCTGCAGGTAAACCAACTTTATTTTCATTTTTTTCAAAATGCGCTTGCGCCTTGAATTTGTGGTTGCGCATACRTATAACATATCYCCCAYTCATGTCGTCGCCATTTCGTAATTATTCAAATTGTAATAATTATTTTCAACTAATTAACGAAATAAATAAAAAATAAATTATTAATAAAAGATRAGGGAACCGGACAAACAAAAAGTTAGCAATTAATTGAAAACAAAAAACAATAGAAAACTTCATTGCTTTGCTTAGAAATGAGAAAAAACATTTTTGTTTTTTTCATTATTAATAACTAATTAAATAATTAATTAATGAAGTATACAATCATAGATTCAAAATGTGCAATTAATGTGCAATAAGGAATACTTATTCATTTGTTTCTGCTGTTTAGGTTCTATGCCAACTTTTCTGCGGTACATTAAACTTGAGCTACGCAATGATCCGTCGGTAACAAAAATTTTAATAAAGAAAGATATTTCTTTTATACATTTTTAGATTTTCACGTAAAATCCAAAAGGATGGATAAATAAATACCACATAAATGTATTTATGTGATTAATATTTAGCCAATTAGATTTTTTTTCTTTATATATTAATCATATATACAAATAATAGTTATTATCATACGTAAAAGTTTTTCAATACGAGAGAAAAACGGAACATTAGCTTCATTTAGCTGCGGAGGTCTTAGAATCGTGAAAAACAATGAAAATTTATAGGAAATTTTAGATTTATGGAGTACAATCCTCTTTTAAAAAGGAAGGATTTTCGTGACTGATTTTTTCCATAGAATTGCCATCAGATTCAGCAACGTTGATCTTAACGTTTTTGCAAACGGCTTCGGTGGATCTGGCAGGTTCATTTATTACTTCCGTCAGTTGCATAGCAGTCGCAATTCTTAATGCCTTAAACGAGATCGATTACAAAAGACTGCAAATTTCTGTTAAAAGTAGCCAGTCATAAATCACGAAAAGAAAAATATTTGATCAAATGATTTGAATTTAGTCACCTTGCGCCTATCCCTGCGAGCGGAATAAAGTACCCAGATAATATAAGATGCCATTATAATCACAGGTATACATATTCCTGCTATGGAGGATGTACCTCGTAAAAGTACATGGTATAATGCAAGTAATGTCCCTGCCAATGCTGCTCCACCTGCTACGTATCTTCCCGTACGACTTTGATCTTCCTAATTAATTATAATGTATTATTTCAATAGCATATATATATTTTTTTTTATAATTTAGTTAATGATTAGAAAAAATAAAGATCGATAAAAATATTAAACAGGTATGTGTGCAAAATAGAAAATGTGTAATAATTTTACCATGGTAGTGATAGAATCAAGATTATCCCTCGAAGAAACTTCCGATGTGATTGGCATATTCCTGCCGAATACATAAAGCCTTTTCCAATTTTAATGAAAAGAAGATGCTGTAATTTAAATTAAAGACAAGTTCTTAAGTTTTTAGATCACTTATCTTCTTTTCTAAAGAACTGAGACTTTCGTAAAAGTTGAAGGTAGAAAAAGGTAGAATAGCAACGAAAATTGAAAAATAAACTCGTTTGATTTTTTATATTCGAGAAGTTCACATATTTTTTTATCTTCGTTTTATCATCGATCACTGTTGGCGAATCGAAAATCTCATCGTAAAATAAAACTGAGAAGTTGAGGGTCTTGTGAAAATGAACAAAACATTTTTTATAAATTCACCACGAGAGTTGAAGATGATCGATCGATCCGTTTCGATTCGTAAACTCCGCGTAACAAGAGTTTTTCTTCGATTATTTAACAGGCGCAAAAGCAAAGTGATCACGGGCAGAATGGGCAGGCAAAAGGCGTTTTCACGAGTAAACCGGCTCGCGCATTTACACCACCACAATATAAACCAGACAAGCATGCTTAGGATAATAAACAAAAAAGACGACGCCCACATTGAATTTTAGATCAATCGTATCGATACGCATTACGCTTTTAAGATACGAAAAATAAGTTAAACAAATCTATGCTGCAATGATAAAGATTAGAATTGATTTTCTAAATACAGGAGTACAGATTTCTACAGTCATCTTTTTGTATATAAACATATTCTAATATTCTTTAACTGCGTTTATAATTTTTTATTTAGAAAGATATTCTCTTTTTAATAATTCTCTTAATTTTTGAAATAGATAATGAAACCAGTCATTTTTTATATTTTATTCTAGTATCAAATATTAAATAACAAAATTAGAACAATGCGTATAAGCTGTATATATTTTTATTCACGTATGTATTTCGTATTGCATATTTTTAGGGGAATATTAAACTTCTTTATCGATAAAGAACGTTGTAAGCAAGTTTTCTCATTGGTCGATGAGCAGCCAATAGGAGATTCGGGCAATGACATCGCTAGAATGTGATTGCGGTAAAAGTCGAACGAGTTTTGATAGAAGTAAATCAACAGGTAGAGCATATTATAGTTTTTTAATTTGCAGTTAAATAAAAGTATAGGTAAAATATTTTTGTTTACTATTATTTAAAAAAAATCTATTGCTTCTATTTTATTCTAACTTCTCGTATTTTGTTTTACAGCATAACCTATTTTAGGTTAGTCTAAGAAATAGAAGAAACGAGATACAAGACAATTAATTCGATCTTAACAAGCTGTGATACATTTGTTATATCAGTAATTAAGTATTTGATTCATTATACTATAATTATGGATCCAGGAATAATATGTTTTCGTCATTGTAATATTAAGTCTGTCTTTTGTAAAACTATTCCAGAAGAATGTCCATTGTGCAAAGAATTTATTGTAAGTTTTCGTATAGAACCATTTAGAATTCCATATCCATTTACAAATGCAACAAGTCAATCAACTTCGATTGTAATTAAACCTTCTCATGGTACATTTTTAGATAATTATGAAATTAATGATCTTTTACATATTGGAGTAGTTAACTCTAATGGAAATCTTTTTGAATTTGATAGATATGGTTTAATTATTAATAATTTTGCACAATGGACAAGTTGCATAGCAATGCAAGTAGTACCGGCTTCTTGGGATTATTACTGGGATGAAATATTAAATATTATGAGGCAGGATATTAAATGGAAGTCTATTAATTATAATGAAGATACCATGAATTGTTTTGATTTTGTTAGAGAATTTTTATATAAATTAAATTATACTAATCTACAATTTAAAAATGCTGAGGATATGTGTAGGGAGCTCATATTACCTAAACTTTATGAAGCTGTTAGATATATTACATTATACAAGAAGTTGAAATATGGTGAATATTTTATATCGGATTAATTAATAAAAATATATATCAAAAGCAAAAAATAATATTTACTGCTGTTTTTAAATTTTACAGATAAAGGTATAACATTAAGCTTCCTTATCGGTAAAGCGCGCTGTTATTAAGTCTTCTCATTAGCAGACGATTAACTAATAGGAGACGCGCGCGTTGTGATCAAACCTTCTCATAGGCCGAATACTAGCCAATAAGAAGCGCGTGCTGTTACGTCGCTGACATATGATGGCAGCTGAAGTCGAGCGGATTCTGATAGAAATATTTCAAAAGAATAACATGATTTAATTATGTTGCTATTATAGTTTTCTTATTTGAAATAATATAAAAGTAAGTAAAGATACAAATTTACTTTCGTTTACTATGATTATAGAAAATCTACTGTCATTATTTTATTCTAATTTTTTGTACTTTGTTTTACAGGATAACCTATTAGTTCTAGTTATGATGATTTAGAGGAATAGAAGAAACAAAATACAAGACAGTTAATTTAAACTTTAACCATAAAGATGATCATTTCAAGATTAAGAACAAATCTACACAACAGAATAACTGTTTTAAGAATTCGTCAATGTATAAGAAGTATAGCAAATGATAGTAATGACAATAACAAGTTTGATGTTATTGTCGTGGGAGGAGGACATGCAGGAACCGAAGCCTGCACTGCTGCTGTTAGAATGGGTGCTAAAACTTTATTAGTTACGCATAAAAAAAGTACAATCGGTACGTTGGATAATACTTGTATTAAATTGTATTTTTGCTAGATATATGTAAATGTGTTAATTAATAATTTATTTCTAATATCTAGGAGAAATGTCGTGTAATCCATCCTTTGGTGGAATAGGAAAAGGAAACCTTATGAGAGAAGTTGACGCTTTAGATGGAATTTGCTGTCGCATATGTGACATCTCTGGAATCCATTATAAAATATTAAATAGAAGTAAAGGCCCAGCTGTTTGGGGCCTCAGAGCACAGGTGGATAGAAGTTTATACAAACAACATTTGCAGGCAGAACTTTTTCAAATGCATGGTTTAGATATATGTGAATCATCTGTCGAAGATCTCATATTAGAAGGAAGTCCACCGGAATGTCGTGGCATTATTCTTCGTAAGTTTCAAATATCTTTAATTTCATTTGTTTTATATGCTATTTAACTACTTCGTTAATGGTGACTCATTCATAGGTCATTCATGTAAAGGTCAAGTATAAACAACCTACCGATTTATATATGGATCATATTCCATGCAACCATTAAAGAATTTATATGGAGAACGAGAGGATTAATAAAGTATAGAAATATTTTAATCTGCTTTTTTTTTTACAGGAGATGGAACTAGGATATTGAGTAATGCAGTAGTCATAACAACGGGTACTTTTCTCAAAGGTGAAATTATTATTGGATTAGAAAAGAGACCTGCTGGAAGAATGGGGGATGAACCTAGTATTGGATTAGCTAACACATTGGATCAACTTGGCTTTAAAATGAAACGACTTAAGACTGGTAATTATGTCATTTATTTATAATATATTTATTCGTTTAAATAAATGTTATTATTTAATTATATCGTTTAGGTACTCCGCCAAGATTATTAAAATCAACAATAGATTTTTCTAAATGCGAGAAAAATTTCCCGGATGAAGTTCCCGAACCATTTTCGTTTATGAGCGATGGAGTATGGCTTCCTCCAGATAAACAATTGATTTGTTATTTGACATGTACAAACGACAAGGTAGCTAAAATTATAAAAGACAACATGCATTGCAATTTGCATGTTACTGAAGAGAAAAAAGGTCCACGGTATTGTCCAAGTATAGAAAGTAAAATTCTAAAATTCGGTAAAACCAGTCATTATATTTGGTTAGAACCAGAAGGATTGGATTCGCCATTAATATATCCAGGTGGTTTGTCATGTACATTACCTGCTGAAAAACAACAAGAATTGGTTAATTCTATACGTGGATTGGAAGAAGCTAAAGTAGGTAAGGTTCCATTTATAAATATCTGTTAATAAATAAAAGAAAAATCTAATTTTTGTATTATTTTCTACAGAAAAGCCTGGTTATGGCGTAGAATATGATTACATTGATCCAAGAGAATTAACCGTAGAATTAGAAACAAAAAAGGTTTCGGGATTATTTCTTGCTGGGCAGATCAATGGTACAACTGGGTATGAAGAAGCAGCGGCTCAGGGTTGTGTTGCAGGCATCAATGCAGCTGCTAAGGTGAACAATTATTTTTAAATTAAATATTGCAATGAATAGTTTCCAGATAAGATAATTATAAATGCTCGTTGTATTTAGGTTTTGAAAAAAATACCAATAATTATAAGTAGAACAGAAGGCTACATTGGTGTCCTAATCGATGATCTTACAACACAAGGTACAGACGAACCTTACAGAATGTTCACTAGTCGTGCTGAGTTTCGATTGAGTTTACGTCCTGATAATGCTGACTTAAGACTGACAGCGAAAGGTTACGAATCAGGTTGCGTTAGTAACGAAAGATTTGATAGAATGACAAAAATGAAAACGAAATTAGAAGAAACTATACAACAGCTCCGTTCTATTGTCCAATCGAATACCAAATGGAAAAAAGCATTGCTTATGAAAATGAGTAGAAATACTCAAAATAAATCTGCTTTTGATATATTGGGAATGCCAGATCAGAGTATAGAATTTACAAAAATAGCCAATTTATGGCCAGAACTATTTGGAAATTTAGTAAGAGATCCTATCTTCGAACGAAGATTGAAGGTATGGTAATTGTTTCGAGAATACTAGTTCTTGCAATATTTACGATTATTAGTTATCCTAATAAACATAGAACGCATGTAGAATAATTCAACTTGTTGATCCTAACACTCTCTGGTTAAGGTCAATAAATGAAATTGGCACAGATTCATCTTTGCTGATTTTAACCAATCAATTGATTTTACAGATAGAAGCAACCTATGCTTCTTTCATCCATCAACAAGTCAAAGTAATCGACGAAGTTAGAAGAAATGAACAAATGATAATACCCGATGACATTGATTATAATTCGTAAGAAATTCTTCATTATCATAATTAATTAGATCAAATAATTAGTAGACTATGTACATAAACCTCTGCTCTTGTTTACAGGGTGAGATTAAATTTATCTACAGAAGATAAAGAAAAATTAATAGCAGTACGACCGCGAACGGTAAGTATTGTTTTCATTAAATTTTTGTAAATATGTATATTAAACAAAAATTTGTGAACAACTTTCTTTGTGTTATTTCAGATTGCTGCGGCTGACAAAATTTCAGGGGTAACACCGGTAGCAATTGTGCGACTTTTACAATACGTTAAGTATAATAGAATATATGAAGATAAGCAATAGAAGTAGAGTATATGAAAATATACAAATATCTATAGTAGGTAACATAACATTAAATAAATTTTATTTCTCTAATATGAAGAATCATGTGTTCCGATGAAACCGAACATGTAGAGAGTTTCTGACATAGGGAACTTTGCTGATTTAATTAGGGAAGGTTCAAAGGTTCGGTAATAATAAACTTCTAGGTACGGAATTCTCTACTGGAGCGTGTTCAGGGTAAATGTCATTATAAGGTCTGCTTATTTCTACCCAAGCTAGTAAATATACCTATAACCAAATACATACACAAACCTTTATATTCTATTATTTACAGGTACAACTAAAAATTCATTTTATATCGTAAAAAATATACAAAATAAATTTATAATCAGAGGATGAGAAACAAATAAGAAAAGAAAAAAGAAAGATAATTTTATACATAAATGCAGAATGAAATTCGTTAGTACTAGGAGTTTCTCTTTATTGCCATTAGTGCGATAGTAAATACTGTTTACGATACATCTCGTTTATGGGAATGGTGTATTGTATTGTATTTAATTGGCGCTTGTACGTAAATCGAATGCTAGAGTTTGCGCTTATATGAATGGATTTTATTTTTTTTTCCTTTTTTTTAATTTTTTTTTATTACTAATAATAAATTCCTCACGTGTATTCTACTATAGACGGGCTTATAAATATAGTTGACGCGCTGGCTTTTAATATACGATCGTCCTTAATATGCTCGACGATTAAATACTATTGTCTCTCGTCATTCCTCTATCTTTCTCTTTCTCTCTCTCTCTCTCTCTCTCTCTCTCTCTCTCTCTCTCACACACACACACACACACACACACACACACACACACACACACACACACACACACACACACACACACACACACACACACAACCTTTCTCTTTCTCTGTCCTTCTCTTTCTTTTTGTATCAATCTTTTTCTTTCTCTTTTAGTAGCCTCGTTTTATATCCTCGAACTCACTCGAGGTGTGTGCATACATACATATATTTCTTTATATTTTCATGTTATATTTGGGCAAAGTAAAAGCAGAAGCCTTCATCGACTAGCTCTTTCTTTTACTTCGCCTCGGCAGATGCTTCTACATGCTAGAGATAAACGAAGAATAAAGGGCAAAAAGTGACGAGTGGGATGTTTCCCTTTTCGTACCACAAACGATCGTGCCAAGAGCCACACACATACACACCCCTCATACCTCTCCTTTCTTTCCCTGTGTCTTTGATCTTTCTATCTTTTCTCGAAGAACCATCTCGATGTTGTCTTCCTCCTCCTCCTCCTCTTCTCGTCCCGATGAATTAAGCTTTCACTTTTCCCCTATCTTCGTCAAAGTTGATGGAATAAAAGAAAATATAAAAAAAAATTCAATTACAAAAAGAAAAGTAATAAATGGAAACATAATAAACGATTCGTTTTACATTTGAATTACGTATTTTACGTGTACTCTCTGCTGGCAAGCTATTATCTTTAGTTTTGTTACACGTATAGTACCGTTATATTTATTTTTATATATATATATTTTTTTTTCTCTTTCTTTCTCTACAACATCTAATTCGAAATAAATTAAATCGTTAAGGCTACGATTTATATCAATCTATCATATCGATCCAACTATCGGTATATTACTTTAGTCGTAAATAGTATTCTTGGAGAATAAATGTCTACTCTCCCCTTTTCGTCGGTTTAGATTTTTATTTTATATACGACAGTGTTATGATTTTTTTTTATTATTGACGTGTTAAAACTTTGTCGTATGTCGAATTTCTGTCGTATATCTATATCCGCGATCATTATTATATTCTAATCGAGTCATTTTTATACAATAGGAATAATAACGTTAACGTTTATTCCTCTGTGACATACGTGTTAAATCCTAAATTCTACGATCAAGTTGCGTGTATTGGCAGTTTTAATATTAATAACAAAAATAATTTTAATTTTATAATATAATAATAATAATAATAATAATAATAATAATAATAATAATAATAATAATAATAATAATAATAATTATCATTATAATATACAGGGTGAGATTCACTTATCCCAAAAATTCGTTTATGTAAGTTGCTTACAATTTCAACAATTTTTGTAAACAAATGGAAGAAAATATTAAAAAGAAATAAAACAATTTGTTTCGAGCTATTTCAAAGAAAGCGATTTTAATCTCACCCTTTATACGATACGAAATAAAAAATAAATGTGTTACGAAAAAATAAGATTGAATACGATGACGATGATGATGATGATGATGATGATGATGATGATGATGATGATGATGATGGTGATGATGGTGAGTTTTTTCTATTCGGTGACAGTATCTGCATCTAATTAAATGATTTTATTATTTTTGCAACGCGAGAAGTACTTGACTTTTATTTTATATTCTTCTTTTCAAAGTTTCTTTAGAATATTATTTTTAGAATGAATAATGTGATCCAGACGACTGTCACCCCGTCGTTGTTTTTTTTACGTGCAATCGTTACGTAAGAATATGTGATTTAATCATACTTATTGCTAAGAGAACTAATGATGAACGCTAATTATATATTATCATTCGCACCAACACACTGATACGTGAGTATCATACGAACACACACACATACATTAATGTAACGCACGTGTCATCGTCGTTATTATTACTTTACATACGTAAGAGAGCTCCTTGTTTCTCTTTTCATTTTTTATTCTTTGGATTATAAAATTAGTTAGAAAGAAAAAGAATCGACGAAGGTAGAATATTCTCGGATACAGTCATTTAATAGAGATAACACAAGAAAAAAAAGGATAATTATTTTTTTCTGCAACCATCCGTTTCATTCGTATTACAAAAAAAAAATATATATATAAAGGAACTAATCATACTTTCTAAAATGACCCGTTTATGTTTCTTTTTTTCTACTCTTCGAAGATCCATCAAGTTTTGCAGTTCTTTTTTTTTCTTTTTTTCTTCTCTTTTTTTCGGACAACACTCACATTAGTCGAATTGAATTCGATTTCGATGCGTCTTCTTCTTCTTCAAGAGATTGTTCGAATCGAGACAGCGGATATCGTATTTCAGTCTCTTTTATGCACCTGAAGACAAAAGATTCTTTTCTTTCTTCCTTTCTCTCTCTTTCTCTCTCTCTTTCTTTTTCATTTAGAATGAATAATTTAAAAGCTCTTACAAGCTTTTTCTTCTTCTTTAATCACTAATGTTGTCTATCGAAAAATCGTTAGAAAATCGACTCGTGTTTTTCTAATATTAGATGAACCAATAAGCGTCGTAAAATTTCAGTATTTTATATCTAAATAAATGACAACATTTTTTATTGTATACGTGTATATGTATCATGTATATATATATATATATATTTTTATGTAGTTTCTATTAATTTCTAATGTACAAAAGATGAATGTGATCTGCAAAAATGTTTATTTGCAGTGTGAAGTTTGTATATAGTATAATATTGTATATCCAATAGAATATAATATACGATTTTGATAACTTTAGTTTATTGTTGAAGTTAATATTATTGAATCATATTGACTAGCTAATATTTAATTTAAATATACATACGTTATTAATAATGATTTATTTAAATATAAAATACTGAAAATTGTGACGTTATTTAAATTATTGGTCAATTCGATACAATTTGGCATGTTAAACTTGTCACACATCTGGAAGGCATTTAAAAAGGCATCAAATTTTTATTACATATTACGAAACGTCGATCATGCTATTTCCGATATTTTCTATTTTCATTCATACAAATATCTAATTTTTAGAAACTAATATTAGGACAGGATGTTATTTTTTATTTTTCTATTTTTCTATTTTTCTATTTTTCTATTTTTCTATTTTTTATTTTTTAAAAAAGAGAGGATTCGAAAGGTCGAAAATCATAGATCACGGAAATCATAGATCGTGACTCACGTAGATCGAACTTATGTATTTCGATGATTCCTCGAAGACTATTTTGAATCGACGATGCGAAATGCAAATTTGAAATATATATATCTTTGAATATATCTATAATGGCACACTTCCAGACGATTTTTGACAGAAATTGGCAGTATCGTTAAAAATACTTCAGTATAAAAGACTTTTTCTCCCTTTTTTCACGATTTTACAAAAAAAAAAAAACAAAAAAATCTTGGCTGTATTTTTGAATGTAAAGATTTCTTTTTTATCTTTTTATTTTTTTTATTTTGCGATCTCGATAGGATAGAATAAAAAAAATTGATGACGTATAAATTTGTAAATTTTATGAAAAATTTCTTCAATGCCGATACACACGATAATTTCAAATGACAAATAATTGTACAACAAAATTATCGGATATTTCAACAATAGACTAAGCAATATATAATTTATTCTTTTTTTTTATGAAGAGACGTGGATCGGTTGATGAATAATTCTTTTTAGAATTTTTACTATTTCTAATTGTACTCTTAATTACAAATTTTGTGGTC
Organism: Polistes canadensis; assembly: GCF_001313835.1. NCBI lineage: Eukaryota > Metazoa > Arthropoda > Insecta > Hymenoptera > Vespidae > Polistes > Polistes canadensis. The sequence continues at coordinate 69,026 of NW_014569638.1, read as the reverse complement.
CCGATATTAATATTCCAATGGTTACACCCCCCCCCCGCTCTCCCCTTCATGAATAAAAATCATTTATGATCCACGAGAAAAGTTGTAAGAATATATATGAATAAAATTCGAAGTAAAAAAGGAGTTAAGAAAGTTAAGAAAAAAGAAGAAAAAGAAAAAAGAAAATAAAACAAACGCAAACTAACAGATAGTTTTTGATGTTCGTGCAAAAGAGAGATATAATTAATTAATTAAGCTCGATTCGAAGATATTAGAGAAGTAGACGCAATGACTATATTCGATTAGTAAATTGGTAACAAACGTATGATTATTTATCAGTCGTATTATCATATATCGACAATTTATTAATAATCTCTGTAAATGGTCAAGCATTTTCTTCTTCTTCCCCCACCCTTTCTCTCTCTCTCTCTTTCTCTCTCTCATCTCTCATCTGTTTATATACATTAATAACAACGAGTATCTCGATTAGAATGACACAAATTCGTCATTTAAAGAATCTCTTTTGCCTTCTTATGGTTTTTATTTTATTTTATGTTTTGTTTTCAATTTCATACGCGAGTATTCTCGAACCTATCACACAAGTGTGTATTCGCGCAGTTGCATATACATACATATACGTGGATCTTGAAGTATATGTCTTTTAATAAATATGTGTAAAAGTCCGCCAGAGAGAAAGAAAAAAAAAGGCGCGTTAGAAATACATACACCTTTGCCTCTAGGCTTTCTCATTCCTGACTAAACCACCCACGGGCTTCTTTTCAAGGTCAATGACCTTAGGACGGAAACGCATTGACCGTTGATGTTTGCTGAACGTTCAAAGCATCCTGTCAAAGTCGTCGTAATCGTCGTCTCGTCACATAGTCGTATTTAAGTTTTCTTCAAGATTATCCTTATCTTCTTTTTATTGTTTTAATGTTCAATCTCGAACCTTCTCGAAGTGAGTTTAACAGATGGTTTCCAACGGTGCAGTCTTCGTACTTGGATTCTGTGTAACGCTATCACCCATGCTGGGCATACCGTGACTGGTTGTACTAAGGCCATTACCCTGCCGACTTGCGTTAGTTCTTGGATTTCTATTGCAAAGTCTTTTCAATGCTGCTCTGACCTGAGGCTGGCAACCGACCACTGCAAAGATCAGCACACCTTGGAAGGCGTTTATCAAGTCGGTGAAGTACCAGATATATTGTGGACCACCTACTGCCCAGGAGACTACATCAGCAACCCATGTGATACCCATCACGATCACCAACTTCATGCATACCCAGCCCAAGGCAGCCCTGCTTAACAGAAATTTCATTTGTCAACATTATTGATTAGTATACGTGTTTAATTATAATTTAGATATTTCATTGGTAGCTTTTTATTATTTTTAATAATTTTCTTTTTGTTTTATATATATATGAAACAAACGGTACTGAACAGGGATTGAACGAAACTATAAACTTTTCAATTATTTCTTTTCTGTTTTAAATTAATTTTGTACATTGACATTTTAATTCTGTTATAAAAGTTCAATTTCAACTCTTATCACCTCTATGTCGGGTGTTACTTGACATCATATTTCTTACACTATCTCTAAAGTCTAATTATACAATGGAATTTTTAAAATAATTTTAAATGTTTAAATTCGGGATTAAGGAGTGCATAGGGTTAACAGTTATTTTATCTTTAGTTAATAGTTTCCTTCAAGATCTTGTACTAACTAAAGGTTTTAAGACATTTTCTTAGCTTTGGATTTATATTTTGAAAAGCAAGTAAGACGGACAATGAAAAAAGAAAACGAGAAGAAATAATCTTAGGATAGTCTGCGGTAGACCGCTAGTAACGTAGACGATATAATCGGATCGATAAAAAGATCGACGAGAAGAACCAGTCGATGAAATGAAATAGCTTAGCTCTTGGATCGTTGCTTGTTCTGATGTAATAGGGATAAGAATGAATGAGAATCGATGATTGATCCAAGATTCTGATCGATTGAAATAATAATAAATTTCATGGATCAATTACTTCTGGTTTTATTCGATTAATTCATCTAATCAGACTGTTTAAATTACATTAAATTAACGTTAATTTATCTCTCTTATTTAAATATTTTAAAATGAATCAAGAAAACCAGGAGTAGAACGACAATATCGTAAGACCCCGTAATGCCTACTCGAAATTATGTTGAACATATTATATTTTAATTAATAGATTAAAAGTACATTGACACACAAAAACATACTTTTTGCCTTTATTAAATTTTTATAATTCTTTATCCCCCTAAAACGCATAAAAAGAAATCTCGATCCTATAAAAATATCGAATAGAAAAATTGTACATTTTGAAGCATTAAATATCAATATTAATATTGTTTATATAATTTAATATAAGTGATTTTTTTTTCCTGGAGATACAACATTATATTTTGCGGAGAATGTTCGAATATTTGTAATTACGTCACTGAAGAAAACGTACGTAAAGGAATCTTCAATACTTTTCTAAATACTTATCAACGACACAAGGTCTTTCTCTGGATCATAAAAAAGAGAAAAAGAAATAGAAGCAAAAACGAAGTTACGATCTATGTTTTTTTTAAGTTTTTTTTTCATATAATAGCAACTACGTTTCAACGAAATCATAAATCCTGTTGGCACGGTAGCAAAGAGAATAAAGTTTATAGAGATCGTTTCCTTTCCTTGTCCGTGCAAATAACATTTTTCTACGGAAATTGAGATCGTCAATATCAATCTAACGATTGAGAAAAGAGAATGGATATTGAAATGGGAAAGAAGAAAGATAAGAAGAAGAATAAGAAGTACGAATGAAAAGTAATGATATTTGTTCCTTTTCTTGAACATAAATATGACTTCTTCGGAGAAATTCAAACTTATTCGGTTGGCCAATAAATAAGTTATGTCAAAAACTTCAATATAAAGAATACTCTATGATATTTTATATTTAAATATAAACTATAACTATATGTAAACTTGGATATATATTATTTATTGGCCATATTTTTATCGATTTAGATTTATTTAATCTTTTTTATAAAATAAGAACGATCAATCCAAATATTGCAAATATTCAAATCATCTAAGTTAGAGTCAAAGAAAATACGAATCGTTTGAGAATAACTCTCGTGAGAGGACCACTTTCATTTGGAAGGTTGAAATGAAACCAGTTATCCTTGATGTTCATCGCTTAAAGCAGGTCGTCCTTCGGTCGAAAACAAAGCCCTGGTTTCTTCTTCTTTTTCTTCATTTTCTTCGAATAAAAAGGATTCAAGACGTTCGTTCTGATTCACTATGAAATTGAGTTTCTAACTATTTCAAAAGGTCTATATAGAATATATAGAGTACATAGACCTCTTCTTCGAATATATCGAATTTCAGTTAATTAGATAAACAAGGTTGAAGTTACAGAGTGCATCGATCGCATAACTTGAAACATTATTGGTTGGTTTATTCTCGTTAAGTAGATCACAAAGTTTTCTCAATCTCGTCCGAAAGAGACCACCGTGATTGTTTATTAAACTCCTTTGAATGCGGATTTTGTTTGATCTAGATTTATGAATCCTCCTTTCCTTTATAAGTATTATAAATTATATCATAAGAAATAATTCAGAGCAATTTCTTTACTTACCTTTCGGTAGTGCTTTTGACAAATTCACCCTTCCAAAGACCGCAAGTTAATTCACGTGCGGTGGCGGCAAAAAAGAGAAGATTCACGGCTAAAAGTGCACCGATTGGTCCGAAAAAATATGCAAGAATTTCCATGTCACCTGTAAGACGTACAAAAGAAGTATCCAAATTAATATACGTGCTGTGTTTTGTTACTTTAATAAAATAATAATTATCCGAATATCATACGTCGTCACGTATTTATTTCAATTTCATTGGTCGATTTTAGCACGTGGATCCGGACCACCGAGACCGCGAGAAATCTTAATATTCTAAATTTAAATCATCTCCGGATAGGATAAGCCGGATCTCTTCGATGTTTCGAATTTCTTCGATTCAATAATAAACGTTGTTGCGCTTTAACAATGGGGAGGAAAGCGAGATGAAGGAAGAAGGAAAAAGAATAGAAAGAGGAAGAGGAAATGGGTTTACACAGGGATGGAACTACGATACAGCAACATTCTGTAACGCGAGGGGGGTGTGGTCGAAAAATTTTGCATTTAACAATATTAGTATACCAATATTAATATTCTTTATATAATATAATATAATTTGTTTTTTTTTCCTCGAAGGCTCGTAAAATTTCATTTTGCACAGGGTTCTTCGTATATTTATAAATTCCATAACTGGGTTAACGTGTTATACTTACGATAATGAAATTCTAACTACGCGAGATTTGATTTTATTTTCATGTTTACCATAGATGAGAAATTTCACATCTCTTTATCTTTCCTTCTTCCTTGAAGTTCGCGCGAAAATAGATTTTTTTTTCTTTTTGTTTTTCTCTTTCGCGGATCTCGAAAAGGGAGGAGAATAAAAATACGATCGAGGACAGGAAGATAAATCTGTTAGACGATCGTACATGATTCACCGGAAGTGTGGAGCAATATACACAAAACTTAACGAATCGCGATTGGTTTTTGCTTTAGGTAATGTTTCAAAAAATATATACACACTTGAGAAAAAGAGAGAGGAAGGTACACGGATACATAGAAGTGTGAGCTGATAGAAACAAGCATTACTTGTATCAAATAATTTTCTTGTATCTTTAAAACCATTTTCGTAATTGCATGTACTTTAACAGTCTATGTTATCTAAACCCTTTTCATCCTTTCCCACTTCTTCTACAAATAAACTTCGAAATAAAATCTTATTTATACAGGTAGTATCTGTTATACAGGAGGTAAATACTACTAATGCACTTGTAGTAATACTTTTAACGGGTATCGAACTACTCCAATCGACCTACTTTTCAAGCAAACGAGTCTCACGAAGAAGCACCACCATGCCAAATCCAGGTCAAACTGTTAAATCTTTTCTTTTAATATTTTACTTAGGTTAATAAGATGTATCAATATCGTCCGAAGTATTTTAATAGTAAATATTTTGATTTTGAATTAAATTTCATCGTTTTTTTTTTCATTTTCGATATTATCCACTTAACGATTTAATGTTTTTTATGCAATTGTAATTTATACGGGATTTCGGTTATTTCAATGAACTTTTAGAACCCATTTTAAAGATCTCAAACTATAAGAAAATGTAAACAAAAAATTCTCTTATTTTTTTTAACCAGACACGCTAGAATATGTATCCTCTTAATTAAAATAAATCTTAATTTGTGGACCATCTGTATAAAAGTATAATCTATTTGGGTACGTTGTTCCTTTTAATTTGATATAATCATGAAAAATTCCAGCGTGAATAATTCGGGAAGGGGTAACATTTAAAATGTTGCGAATATTAAACCAGTTCATTATACTTTTACCGAGCTTGTGGTTATATTTCACGATTGTTTGACCATTTGAAATAATAAAATTGGCAATTTTCTCTACGGCAAAGTTTAAAGAGAGTATACAGGAGGAACATTTAACAGTATTTTAAAAACATTTTCTGTAATCCCATTCCGGATGATCTAGTCTCTTCGTTGATTTGCTTCTGAGCTTGAACGAAAAGTTTCGAGCGGACGTCAAACTCAGGCTAAACTCGTCGGTGAACTTTCGAAACGCTGTGTATCGGATTCGGGCCGGTTTACCAAACTTTCTCTCTCTCTCTCTCTCTCTCTCTCTCTCTCTCTCTCTCTCTTACGCTCTTTTTTTTCTCTTTCTCTCTCATTCTTTCTCTTTGGGTACTCTTCATCTCGTCGCTCGGTTCGCTAGCTGCCGGACGAACGGAATATTAAACGAATGCAGAAGAGCGAACTTGTATTCTCTTCGGCCCTTGGCTTCCACTTTTTTTCTCATTCACCACGGCGTTCATTAAGAAGGTTCAAAATTCAACGATGGTACATACTGACAGAGAGAGAGAGAGAGAGAGAGAGAGAGAGAGAGAGAGAGAGAGAGAGAGGGAGAGAGAGAGAGAGAGAGAGAGAGAGAGAGATAGAGAGAGAGAGAAAATAAAAAGAAAGAAAGAATGAAAGAAGAGATAGGCAGATAGAAAAGTAAAGGGAGGGGATGGGAGGAAGAGTTTCACACAAAAATTCAAAACTCTTTTCAGTGCCAACTTTTTACCTATCTTCCCCCTTCTGAATTTATTTCTTTCGAGAGACAATAACGAACGATTCATTTCGAAGTACTCGCGAAGAAGCAATTATATTAAACGATGTCTTCCTTATTTCATTGGCTAAAGTTAAAAAGGAAACCATGGTTTTCGACTATTATCGATAATCATTCGTAATTTTACTCTCTCTTTTTTCTTTTTGTTTACATTTATTTAATTTCCTTTTTTTTTTCTTTTTACTTGTTTCCTCCTCCTACCGCGTAATAGACTTTAAATTAGAATAATTTAAAAGAGATGGATAGACAGAGAAAACAGAAAAAAAGTCATCTTATTCTCCTCCTTTGTTACTTTACTTTTCTTTTCTTTTTTTTATATATAATTTGTCTGTTCTGTATCGTAATAGTCTTTAAATTAGAATAATTTAAAAGAGATGGATAGACAGAGAAAACAGAAAAAAAGTCATCTTATTCTCCTCCTTTGTTACTTTACTTTTCTTTTCTTTTTTTTATATATAATTTGTCTGTTCTGTATCGTAATAGTCTTTAAATTAGAATAATTTAAAAGACAAAGATAGAGAGAGAGAGAGAGAAGGGAGGGGAAGGGGGGGGAGAGAAAGTACGATAGTTCTTTCTTACCGTTTACGAACGACACTATCATCTATATTCGGTGGCTTTTGGCAACCCGCCAACGATAGCTGTTCCGCACGGGTTGTATCTCACTTCATGGCAAGCCATAACAAACATAAGTGAATTATGTCCACGCGTGCCTGTTCGATACTTTATGGCACCACCGTCAAGCCCGATTAGCTCGCCATCGAAAACGTTTCGCGAGATCAATTGCGATCGTTTCTCCTCCTCCTCCTCTTCCATATCCACCTCCGCTTCCTATTTTCCCACCTCCACATTCTGTTCCTTCTCTGCATTCATACTTTCTCTTTCCCTCACCCTCCACCCCTCTCTGTAGGTTGTTTTTTCTTTCTCTCTCTTTCTCTCCTTCTATCTCTCTTTTTTATCGTTTCCAAGTTTCGGACACTTTTGCAATTTATGTCATGCGATACCCTTTTAATCGTCGACGATATTTCGGATCGTCAGGCAGGATTGTTAACGGTCCCTCTCTCCCTCCACCCCCCGTTAACGATCCGTTTCTCACGTGTTTTAAACGATTCACTGCTATGGAATTTTTAATTATCGTTAGATAGGAAAACACAGGGAGATCGATTATCTATTTGGTTTTGTTTTTTTTTCTTAACGATTTCCTTCGTTTATACTTATTATAACATACATATTGTAACATTTGATTTTCGAATAAACAACAGCCAAACATCTGTAAATGGTCTGAGAGTTTCCAGACCGCAGATCAAACGTTTAGAATTGAAATTCGAAATTCTCTAACTTTCTAATTCCCTCCAGGTGTAATTTCGTGATAAATAACATTGGTTAACAGTCATTTTGGATCTGATGTGTTATATATCAATTGAGTCGCTAAAAAGATTACGTGGTTGAGTCAATTTGTTGATATTTTTTTATATTGTATTTTATAAGAGAGTTTATTAATATTGTATTTGAAGAAAATATAATGTGATAGAAATCCATTGAATGAAATATCTCAAAATAAATGAGAATAATTATATTTTAAATCGAATATAGGAAAAAAAAGTTGAAATTTATTAACTAATGTAATCGTTCGATTGAAAACAATGTTGGTACAGTAGAACGTTCAAATAATACGCAAATTAATTTGATATTGAAAGTACTTGGGTAGAACAAGTTGAGATAGTCCTTTAAAATTCTCAACCATTTTCAACGTTAGCATCGTTTAGGATAAGTAATGGAGAGTAGACGATAAATAAGGGTGAGTTTAAAAGGTCTTCTCTAGAGTACTTCTCCTAAACACTTCTCTTAAGCATCCGATAATTCCCAGAACGTTTTATTAGCATATCGAGTGTTCTATACGTCGATTACTACATGCAAAGGGTCAAAGCTTTCTATTAATTTTGTTTTGTTTTGTTAGATAGTTGTTATTTTCTTCGTTCTGTTGCCATCCTTCTTTTTTTCTTTTTCCTTCCCGTTTAGTAATCGTATTAAAAAGTGTAACGAACCGTAGGACGATACACGCTACGCCTAGCTCGTGTCGGATTGTGTATAACAGGATTTCCAATACGGCACGTGCAATCGACCGTTTTAAATCGATTAATATTTGCCAGAGTTTTACGTTTATACATAAATGAAACTTTGAAAATGATTTCTCTCCCTTTCGTAGCTGTCCTTTTAAATAAATCCATAAAAGTATATGGATACATTTGATTAAATTTCTATACGATTTGTTTGTCTTGTAGAAGATGAAAAATAATTAGCATACGAATAATTCGATATTTCGCATATTGGAATAAGCTATAATAAGAATATAATACCGTATACGTAGATTTCAGTAAAGCTTTTGATACGATTAATTATTTGATATTATTAAATAAACTGCGATTACTAGGTTTTAATACCTGTTTACTTTTTTCGAAGACTAGGTTTTTTATCTGGTAAATCTTAAATAATTATATTTAAAAATTCATTTTCTCTAAAGAAATTAAAGTAACGTCTGGCATTTCTCAAAGCTCCCATTTGGGTCCGCTTCTTTTTATACATTTTGTTAATGATATATGTCATGTATTTAATAACACCAAATTCCCCCTTGTTGTATACAGATAATTTTGAAAATCTTTAATTGTATTGACAATTCTCTAAGTGTTCAAATGATTCAAAATGATCTCAATAGGTTGCATGAATTGTGCGAGATTAATAAATTATCTCTCGATCAATCGAAATGTTATACGGTGTTAACCTACTTTTTAATTATTATATAGATTCTACGTTACGAAATAAAATCCTTACAATTCACCACGAAAATGGGTTCTCATATTAGAATATTCCCTTAAAGAGATAGTTTCAGTTAGGGTTGGCTAGCCTGCCGCCAAGTTTATCTTCCTATCCTATCGTCTATGGCATTCTAACAAGACGCTGTAGTATAGCACACCGTAGCAGCAAAGTCCTTTGCTTGGCTTGGCTTGTTCAGCTTCTCTCAGCACAAGGTATTGCTTCGCTGAGTTGCGAAGCAGAACAGAGTTCAAGATAGTCCGATGGAGTTTCCCATGGGACACTATTATCCTGATTTACAAGTGCGACAACGATTCTATTTTCTGCTTTCTCCGCAATCAACCTCTACTGTGCTACGACATACAACTGCTGTGCATTTTCATTCTTTCCTATCTTTCCTTTTATCTATTTTTCCTTTCTTTTCTTATATATCTGTTTCTATGTGTTTCGAATGGAAACTCCTCTATGATGAATGAACGAGAAACCATAAAAGTTTCTTTCTCGCTTCATTAGGTTTCCTCAAAATCTACATACTCGCATGCAAATGATAAAAAAAAAAAGAGAGAGAGGGAATAACGTGCTCGCGTTAAGAGCACGTTTATGGTAGATCCCCTTTTTAAACACGCGAGACAAACAAAGACTATACACGTAGGAAAGAATTTAAAAGATTCAGAAAGCAGTAAGTTAAACGGGACAAAAAAAATCCCGTTTTATCCTCAATGGGGAATACATATTGTAGAAGAAGAGAGAAAGAAGTTGCTTTCGTAACATAGACAAAAAAAAGGCTACACGCAAATCGTTCTCGGTTCGTTTGAGGAAGACATCGATGCACATTATAGTGTGACGGTTATGTTTGCAACGGGTATTTGCGAGGACTTTGGGATCAGCCACGTGGGATTATTATGGGATAAAGGAGATTACGAATTGCGAGGTAGTCTTTCTCTATCTTTCCCTCTCTGTTAAATAGTCTGCAACTGTGCCGACCGCGAATAAAGACCACCCTTTCCTACCTCCCCCCTTTCTACTTTAGCCCGCTCCATGTCTATTTTCCCTTTTTCTATCTCTATTTCTCTCGTTCAATTTTATTCCCCCCCCCTTCTCCTTCTCCTTTACTTTCTCTCTAGTACGTTACAAGACGAGTTCTTAACAAGTATATACCCATCCCTACACACAAATACACACATATATATATATATATACAGAATACACTCGTAAATTCAACAGGCACACTTGGACAGAATGTATATTAAAGCTCGCGGGAGTTGTACCGGTTATTATTAGGGATTCGACGGTATTAAAGGTACTTTGGTCTATCGATCTTCTTATTTCTCTTTTTACTACCCTTCTATGCGTACTCTCTCGATGTTATATATAAATATAGTACAATATTCCGTGAGGCAAATGATATTTCAAGTAATCCTCTTACCTCCAAGTATTTCTATTATGCCCTTTGCGATTAGGTACGAATGATGATGGTTGGTGGTTCGGTTTATATTAGTTTTCTCTCTCTCTCTTTCTTTCTCTAAACGTAAGAACAAACTTTAACATACGTAGACTTTTAATTAACCGTTAGAATCCCTTATACATGCGTTAAGCTAAATTTTCGCGTTCCTATTCCCTTTTCCACCACTCTGTTCGACTTCTACGCATTCATTATGGGATATCCAATATTCGTTTAATAGGTAGATATCCTCCGAATGGTAATTAATTCGATGCCCGTCCCGCGCGTCATTCGGACTATCGTCGAACGAAAGCAATTTAGTCGGTACTTCGAGTTTGCCTGAACGGTCCTATTAATTGGCGGAATAATCGGATAGCAAGAGATGACCTTCGTTCCTCAGCTTTACTCCTTCTTCCTATTGTATCATTTGCAATAATAAGTTTCATTATTAGCTTTGAGGGAAAACGATTGCAATTATCGCTCGTTCTTTCATTTTCGGTTTATATCGATGATTAAAATAATGAGTAAATGAAGATGAAATTGATAGGGAGAGTTTTTTTAAATAGATTAAAAAATAAAAAAAAAGATAAAAGAAAAAATAACGCGTGTACTTATGTACTTGCGTCAGAAATTATATTTATTTGGCGCGTGATTGAAATATTAATTTTATTAAGGGTTAACGTGTCTACTAATTGTAAGAATTCATACGAGTTAGGAACAAAGGGAGACGGTAAATACGAGATTTATACATTTGAATTAAATTAATTAAATATTATATAAAGCAATTTTTATCACAATTTAACAGCACAGGATACGTATAAAGTAATGTAATAATCCGCGATCAATAAACGTTTATACATAATATAGGTATACGAGCATATATTTGTAAATATGCTTGTAACATGAATTATTTTTCATTCCGAAGTTCATTCAATTGAAAATAATGAATTAACAATAAACCGGTGTAAAATATATTCAAATTTAACTTTCTTTAACGGCTAACTTCATGGTTCTCTTGTATGCTGCGTGCGCAACTAAAATTTTATTCTCAACGCGCGTACGTATAACTTCGAAAAAAAAAGGATAGAAAAGATCGATCTTACCATAAAACCAGCATTGCCTTTCTCCAAAACGAGGCCTAAGATAGGTGTACTGAGTCTGGGGTGAAAGATGATCCAGTAGGGCAGCCAATCCCGCAACCAAAAGGGGCCCACCCCAAGCATAACAACCGTACACTCTGAGCCGCAAGGTCTCCTGGCCTTTCTCCAAACTTGCTGGTCTTAGATCTCTGGAAAAAAGAAAGAACAGATTATAGTAGACGTAGTAGAGTGAGACGACGTTCAACGTAAAACAGAGAAATGGAGTAAGATAAAACTATTGTAAAGTAGAAGATCGTTTTTGTGCACTTAAAGTCGGAGTTGAAGAAATTCGACGAAATAAAACAGCAAAACGATCTTATAGTTCCGTTTTCTTATTGTCGAGGATGGTTCTTCCATTAAAAATAAATGGGAGTTTGAAGGCGAGGAGTGGGAAATTATTGCGTGTAACTCTGTCGGATGATAAAGGAAAAAAGGAAATATATATTATTTCTGGATATTGTGTGGCAACGTGTAGTATTATAATGTCGGTAGGTTATAGGTACTCTATGTTATTGCGTGCAATTGTTTCTGTTTCCATGCGTTACAATCGAATGATTTGTAATCCAGGAGATATCATTTCCGCAACCACCGTCGCGAATAATCGATATTACGGATTTCGTTCGTTTTGCTGCAAACATAGTGGGTAGAGAGTACGCAGTATCCATCGAGAGAGAAGATTGAAAAAAGAAAATGTCACCGTTCTGTAATATTAAATGGAAATCTTTTTTCTTTTTTTTTGAGGAGGGGGACCCTTTTTTGTAGGGGATTTTCATACGTATACAAATTTATGTGGATGGGGGGAGAGAGAGAGAGAGAGAGAGAGAGAGAGAGAGAGAGA
>NW_014569638.1:46188-56508 GCF_001313835.1 Polistes canadensis | reverse complement strand
AAGAGACAAATAGGCCCTCGAAGAGTTAACCCATTCGTTTGGTGGTTATACGTCCTTGAGAGTAGCGTACACGCTTGTTGAAGGAGTGCTGACGTCAGAACGATTATCTCGGTTGTCCGCAATTAATGCATACATTGCATTCTCCGAGTGCCTTGATCCCTACTCTAACAACTTGCTCTGTCAACCACAAGAGAGAGAAAAGGGTAATACAAAATTCATGTTTATTATTCAAGGCTACTATTTGTTGGAAAACTTTTACTTTTGTTTTTATCTTTCATCCTACGAATGAAATATCGACGAGGTGTAATTACTCGGGATATAACTCGTTTGAATTTTAACGCATGTATCGTAAAATTTACAGTAATACTTATAATTAGAGACACACGTGTATTTACTGTATGCGTACTGAAAATACATAGAAGCATATATGTATAATATGTGTATATATGTATACGTATATTTTATATGTACATTGTGTGTTGCGTCAGTGCTTGCCAAGGCGACGAGCACACCGACCGAATTAAAAGGTCGTCGCCAAAGTTTTTTGGGGTTTTATGAAATTTTACGTTGCAACTAGGACTGGCGTGATAATGAAATATGAGAACGAAGAGGAACGTTCGGGGTTTCTCCCAAGGACTTTTTATTTTTGTTCATTTTTATTATTTGCCTTTTCTTTTTTTTTTTTTTTACTAGCTTCTCTCTAGCGTTAGAAAGTGAAAAGAGTAGAAAAAAATAAACGCGAAAGGGTTGTTAAAATCTTTTTACGATCTATTTAAGTCTGGGCGACAAACATTTTATATTCGCGAATAAATTTGATTGAAAGGTAGAGGAAAGAAAAAAAACATTGTGTAAAATCTGGAAACGTCAAAAGATCCCTTTCGATATCTGCCACTCTAACAACTATCCGAATTATAAAGCTTTGTCATTGTCTAGCAGCTAGTTTAACGGTCGCTATAACAACATGGGGAACGATGAAGCAGGATCGTGGAAAGAGGAAAAGGGCAAGGGTGGTTATACGATGATACAGGGCTTTACTACGAAGGGGTCGTTACTCGTAAATCGCACCCTATCGGTAGGAACGTTTTACCACGGAATGGCGCGTCGAGTGTCGCCAACGAGTGTATCGTCAAATAGAAAACAACAAAAAGCATCAACAAAATATTATACTCGATGGAAGTGAAACCCTTTCGATTAAAATTACAACATTTTGGGTTTTAATAATAAAAAGGTAAAGAAATGTAAATCTTTGTGCAGCAAGGAAAGAAGATTGAATAAAGTAATCCTTCTGATCTAATTTAGAAGCGTGAGTCATCCGATCCTAGTTTATGACTTTGTTTGTTTGCAATAGGAATGGAAACAAAAAAAAACATATTAATCTTGTTGAGTAGAGAACAAATTATTATTCCGGTAATTGCTAATTGCAAATGACATTGGTCTGCTATCTGTGGACAAATTTTTCCCCTATTTCCAACATCAGGATGAAAAGTTAGCGGAACGGTAAAGAGAAGCTTTACTGGTGCGTTTCGATGTTGGAACGACGCGGCGCCACGATAATTTTCCACCCACGTTTCTCGGCACGTTGCGCGTCCTCCCTACGATGGAAATGAAGCTAGCGGCAAGTTACAACTTCTACTACAGGGTAGCTACATTAAATATTACGTTGGAGAAAATTAGCGACCCCGTTTGCGGACTCCTTTCCTATATAGAAGGAAAGAGAGAGACAGGAAGAGGAAAGGGTTGTTGCTCCTTCACTATGTATAATATTTATATGTTATGCAGCTTGGTGAAAAGAGACCTCGACGATTGGCACGAGTTTTTCTTCTTTCTCTTTTACTAAATTACTATAATACATTTCATTCGGTAATTATTACAATATCACATTTTCCATTGATATTAGGCAAACAATTATAAATAATAATTAATCAGAAATAAACAATTATTGGATCGTTTATTTTGAAAGTCGTGCAAGTCCATTTTCTGTTGTTTCAAAAAAATTAAACGTTTGCATATTGGTCAATTCAAAAATATTCATTAATTATGTCAAGTCTGGCAATGTTTCTATTAATTTATCAATATGTAATTTTATTATATCATACAATTTCTCTTAAGCTAATTTAACTAAAATAATGTATACTTGTGGACTGCAAATGGATTGAAATCACTTTCAAAATTAGTCAATTGTTAAAATCGTTTAATTTCAATTTTGAAAAATCAAATATTACTTAAAATATATTTCATATTAATCAAATTTTGTTTAGAAATAAGAATACAAGGAATAAAATAGAAGTAGTACTTTTTATTTTAAACGTTAATTATATTGTTCAATTTAACATAAGATATTATTAGTATTTATTTATGCTCTTCATGAGACAGTGCTTTGAAATATTTATGATGCATAGGAGGTATATAAGATAATAACTGCTCCATATTATTATATTTTTCGTAAGTAATAGGCCTGGCATCGTTATGCAAAGACATCAGTGTGATTTTTTCAAATGTTAACGGTCTTCTCGGATATGTAGGTGATAAATTTAAAGTTTTCATTTCTGAATCCTTCACCGACATTTTATATAAAAAATAGTATATTTTGCACTTTTGCAAAACCTCATCCTACATATTGGCAACCAATTTATCTTTACTTTATTAGTGTTTCTGGTTATCTGTTTTTTAATTACGTTTAGTAAGTTTTTTGTTGAAACGAGAGAGATTCTCCCATTTCATTTCATGTAAAATGAATTTATTATGTTGTCTATATTGTTTTATAATATCATAATAATCCTGTGTTCTATACAGAAAATTTTTTTTTCTTTTTTTTTTATGGAAATTGGACTTACACCATTTTCATAATCAATAGTTACGCAATTTCTTTTATCGGCTAATTTTAAATTGGACAAAAGAGAATTGGCATTTTATAAGAAATTAAATACTTACAAGTTATAAATAAAAAGTTTACACTAAATTAAGCATAAATTACGTGATATTTTATTATTTTTTTTTAAATAGACTTGCACCACTTTCAAAATAAACGGTCCAATTGATAGTAATGATAATTGTACATAGAAATGAATGAAACTGTTTGAATAGTTATTTTGACTTTAATCGTTATCCTATTAAGACTTTTAATTATCTTTCTCATTTCATTTAAAAAATAATCGCCTTTCTCTTCTCACCCTTTCTATTATCATTGTATATACTCTCGGTGTCTCAATGTGTATTTACTTCCCTGGCATAAGACTTAAAGTGTTCTAGACGTAATTTCGACGATACGCGCTCGTCCCCATGGGTAGAGAGATGCTAAAAGCCTTATATTTATCTCCTCGATATGGTAATTATATGGATGGCAATTAGCAATGGTGCCTGTTTAAAGATGCACTTTCTAATCGACTATCGTTATCGTATTTTCTCTTATAAGGGGAGAACCAAATTGACTAGATGAACCAATTGAAACAGATTTTTTTAAAATTCTACACAGTTTTAAGGGTCCATCGGATCATACATTATTCAAGCAATAAGACCTCATATTTAATAGTTTAAAAGAAAACGAAGGAAAAAGTTTCACATGTATTCTTATATGTATACCAGTTCGCTTTTATTAATGAATTGATAATTTAAGAAAAAGAAATTATATTGAAAGGTTGAAAAGTTTTGAGCCTAACATATGAAAAGGAGTTGAAAGGGATGTCCCTTTCGTATTAGGTTAAAAACTTTTCAACCCATCTCGTGTTTGGCTTAAAAATGTTTTACTCATTTCGTAGTAGAATTTAAACAAAAATTGACGTCATATCAACTTTACAAGCCTCCAAGACGAGGTTTACAATTCATATCGTACAATATTACCATAATCGATTATGTACTATTTAATAATAGGTACGTGGTAATTTGTATTAATAATATATGTGTCATTAATATAATGTAATGAAATAATAATGTATATTATATTAATTACTAAGTAATTATTATTAGATATAGTAAAGCACCATAATACTGTGTATGTACGTTATTATCAATGACAATACTAATCTAATTTTCGTCCCATTATCTGGTGAAGTTATTATCATCTATTATCTATATTTGTACGACTCGTCAATTTATCGTTTACTATGACCTATCTGTTCACCTATTTATCTGGAGGAAACGGACTCCATTCGTTGTAGCTATCTAATCCTATCCGTCTTCTCGCAGGAATTGTCTTCTCTTGCGTTGTTATCCGCATGTCCAGCTCGTTATCTAATTATTTATTAGGGTATACTCGATCTCCCAGAATTCACTTAACTGCTTTTGGACATTTCCCAAATTTGCATTTCAAACTTTCATTAATTTATTATATTTTCAACGTTTACGTAATGCTAACGCTCGAATTTGTACAAACATGTTTTTTCATTTTCCAGTTGATTAATAAAGATCAAGGTTGTGATCGGGGAATATTTCAAAGACACTACTATCATTGACGATCAACGTTAATTAAACAGATCGGTCTGACAATGAATTAAATGCCATCCAAGTTCGTGCAGTATTTATAGCAGAAACAGTTCAACTTAACTTCTAGTGCACTTATAATGCACTTCTAAAGTATCCTATCGTTTGGAAAACTTTTCAGATGACCGATATAATCTCTTTCCCGTAGTTAAACGACGTCGTGACTAGAAATACTGGAAAGAGACGGAAGGGGTTCTTTGCGTGTTGCAAATAACACGAATTCCAACCAAACCATTCGTCTTTTTCTACACGCACACGGTCATCCAATTTTTGTTTCGTTTTGTTTCGTTTTTAAGCGTCAGTTATTAACAAAATTACAATTTCTTTTTTCTAATCTACGGAATCAGTACGGAACTTTGCGAAAGAACAATTATTCAGAAATTGTTCGTAATTTTGTATTGGTGAAAAAAAAAGAAAAAAGAAAAAAATATGAAAGAGAAAATGTAATTCTTTTGGTTTGTTTACGAACAAATTGTTGTTGATATTACATAGTTTTTACGCTTATACGCAGAGACACTTTCGTGATTGTATATTACATACATAAATAACATGGGTCGTAAACCACGATCGTATTGCAGTCAGTTAAATGCTATTTCGACTATTGCCAGGGGTATATTCGAGAATAATTATTTAAAACGCGATCGAACTCGTAATAACTCGTTTGCGAGTCTCTCACTCTCTCTCTCTCTCTCTCTCTCTCTCTCTTTCTTTCTTTCTTTCTTTTTCTCTTTCTCTTATCGCTCGATGTGCTTTCCATTTCCAACTTGAATAATGAACGATGTGGTCAATGATTTACTGGGATAATCCTATGATCATCCTATAACTCCCTCGATATTTGAAAATCGGTATTTTCTTTTATTCAATAAATATATATATATATATATATATATATATATATATAATAAGGATCGACTTGTATCAATATATTTACGTAATATCGTCTCGTCGTTTGACTTTTCAAATATTTCGATTAATTTTTATTAACTTTTTCCCTACAATTTCGTTTTATTTCCATTTTGTCAGTGTTCGTATCTTTTTTCTTTTTTGTTTTACGAACATTTAATTATTTTCAATTTAATCGATTTTTCTTCGTTCGTATTTCGTCATTGTTCTCATGCGTGACTAATGTTTTATTTCAATTGTTTATATTAGCAGACAAATCTTTATCACAGAGAACATCTCTTTCCGCGAAGATGTGTATTGAAGCGTCAAGTAAAAGCTATGCACGTCCTTGGCATAACTGGTTCGCAGAATGCAATTGCATAATCGAGAAACGGGCGGAGTAGCAAAGAAGGAAGTTTAACAACTAAGAAAACTTGTTCTATCTTTTTCTTTTTTGCTTGTTTGCTTGCTTGATTGTTTGTGAAAACGGAGGTACGATTAAGTACGACCCTGAAAGTAGTTGGTCTTTCTGGTTAGCTTCCTTCGATCTTTCCAAGTGTCAAAACACATTTCTTAATGATTTTATTGTTTATCGAATAGACAAAATTTTGTTCAAAAATAATTATTAACGATTAACCCCTTCCGTTGGTAAAGTGTATTTGAATCAACTTTCACAAGACTGTGGGACTTGTTAGTATTTGCTATTTTTTCTTATTTTGTAGTTCTTTCGAAAAAATCGAACAAAATTCACTAGTCTTCCCTAGGGTTACTATTATTATTTATTCTATTTTTATTTCAATGTATATATTCTATTTTTATTATACAACCATTTTTCAAAACCGAATTTAAAAAAAAAAAACCATAAAATATTTAAAAATTCATATAATATTGAAAAATGAATTTTAGGAAATAATATTTTACAAGTGTATCGTACTATGATTAAACCCGAAGAAAAAAAAACATAGTTTGACACAATTATAGCTTAAAAAAATATAATTATTTTAATAATAAATAATAGGTGAAGAAATTGGAGCATCGGGTAAACGAAATTACTAAAATAAGGAAAAAAAAATAATACTTTATATAATTACATAATTTTCTAATGGAAAGTAACATACAGTGTCGATGTAGGATTAAAAAATCTTATTAAAGTCGACGAATTATTAATAAATAAATATAATACAGTATTGAGTTTTAGGAAGTATATTCGTGAGAAGTCGTCAGGTGTTTGCTGACATGGGTTAACCGAGGATAAAAGGGGGAGAATCGTAGACAAGAAAAAGAGAAGGAGGGAATGAAAAAAGAAATACTAAAGAAAGAAAGAAAGAAGGAAAGAAAAAAAGAAAGAAAGTGAAGTCACTAATGGAGGAAAAACAGAGGGAGGATTCTGGAAGAAAAACAAACAACATACACATCGTCGCGTGGGTGGATGGTGACTGGTGACTCGAATAAAACAAACTTGTTCCTAGTTATTTGTTTGCATTTCCCATCTCCTCCCCCTCTCTCCCTCCCTCCCTCTCTCTCTCTCTCTCTCTCTCTCTCTTCCTGTTCGTATGATTTTTCACGTGGAAAATATGAGTGAAATTTTCGTTTCTAACGACAATAAAACGAGGTCAGCAAGTAATTCGACACGGTTAACGATTATTATCGATCAATTAAAGTAAGAAAGTAAGAAAGTAAGAAAGAAAGAAAGAAAGAAGGATTACTTTTCTTTCAACAAGAACGATTTCCGGACTCAAGAAAGTTAGGGGAAGAGTAAAAGGGAAACTTTATTCCTTATCCTTGAAGGATAAGGGTGACAATTTCTTGTCTGAAGAAACAACAAACTCCTTTCTTCCTGAACCCGATGACACGTCCATCTTTGGCTTTTGCAAATTTGATAAGCCGATTTTCAAATAAGAAAGTATTTTGAGTGGGTATCTACGATCGATACCAAAGCTCTTTCTTTTTTTTTTTGAAGAGGGGGGGGGGGGGGGTTTTTTTTTCTCATATTTTTCTACGAAGTTGACAGATTTTCTAATAATCGGATATTCAAATACATATTCGGAAAAGGATAACACGTTTATATAGGGTCGGAACTACAATATTGCAAGATCCCGTAACGCGGGCTTGGAAGAAAATTTTTGCATTTATTATTTTTTAATTTAACTCAAATTATCTTTAATTTAAATTAGATTAAAAGTACACCGACAAAATAAAACCATACTTATAGCGTTTATTGAGTTCGTAGAATGTTCCTTTCTGAAAAGCATCTAAAAAAGAATCTCAATCCTATAAAAATATCGAATAGAAAAATTGTACATTTAAAAACCTTAAATACCGATATTAATATTCTTTGTATAATATAATTTCAGTTTTTCTATTCCTGGTGTCTCAAAATTATATTTTGCAGGTGGTGTTAGAAAATTCGTAATTACTCCACTGCGTTAATATTAGACTTTTTCAAAATTTTTCATAAGTAGATTTTTACAAATAATGAATAAATCGATAATAGAAGTATGATCTAATATTTGTATAAGAAATAGGAATATTTTCTTATAATCGTATACAAGTGCATATGTGGAAACGTACAGACACGGGAGTTTGTAAAAAAGTCTGTCTTATATTTTTCTGATTATTTTTTTTAACGTCTCTCGTCAAGGAGCAAGTATATATATATATATATGTGTGTGCGTGTGTGTGTGTGTGTACCGTCTGGCTAGCACGTTCGACGAGTCATCATCATCCATCGTCAAAGTGACGAGTTCGTTTAAAGAAAGAAATGTGAAGGAAGGAAGGGTTGCTTCTAAGGTTACCACTAGCCCTGAACTTGCCTAGGGCAAGAACCACCTCTCTTCCTGCACCCTTCTCGAGACAGTTCAATGTCCCTCTCTCTTTCTTTCTTCTTCGAGGCTTCATTATCCCGTTGCTGTATATCCTCAAGTCTTTCTTTTTAAAGAAAGAAACAAAGAAAAGGAGAGAGAGAGTGAAAGAGAAAATGTGCATAATTTCCATATGTGATAGAAGAGAAATTGTTATTATTATGTGGAAAATAATCAATTGATTTACATATACAGTGAATATTCCTTGAAATTGTACACCGTCAAGTTTATTAGATTTTTCTTTGAAAACTATTGATACAGTGTGTGTTCAAGATGAAAGACAATTTAGAAGTATATTAGTATATTTTAATTACATATTTAATGAATTTAACTTGAAAGTTCTATTTATATTAAGTGAATTAAACAAATACGAACATAATGTACAGACAAAATCCGTATCTTAAAATCGTACATATTGATATAACTGTAAATACAGGGTGAATATATTAAGTTTAACGATTGATGGTCTCTTATTTCGATCAAAAAGGGGTCTTTTGACACCTTTATGTTTGAATGCAAATATCTAGGAAATAATTGTTCAAAAACTAATTCCAGTTTAATTTTATTTTACTTTTAAGTGATACCACATAATTTATTCAATAAATATCTTAGGAATAGTCGCAAAATTTATTGAAAAAAAAAAAAAAAAAAAAAATTCCACACCTTTTGATGACACCTTCGTTAAAAATACTATCAGAATCAGTTTAATACTCATTAAAGAATATAAGTTTAGTGTATCCTTTTAAAAAGTATTAAAAAAAAAGAAAAAAGAAAAAAAAAAGAAGGAAAGAAACTTAATAGAAAAATATGAGAAAAGATCATAGTTAATCCGTTGATCGTGGACCAACTATTCTTCTTTACGAGTTCATGGAATTGCAACTTGGCGTCACTGAGACGAAAATGAAAGAGAGAATGACAAGAAGAAAATAAAGAAAGAAACGTTAAGCGAAAGAGAAAAGGGATTTTATGCCAGTCGAGGAAGCTGCATCGCGATTCGAAGCTTTACGAGCGATAAAACCACCAATGGCGTTGGTTCTTAAAATGGTGAATCGAGTTTCGTGGACTTTACTAGCAAACAGGAGGAACTTCGCACTTGGGGTGGATCTTTTTTGTTGATGGCCGTCGGAATCTCGAGGAAGGAAGAGTACACAAGTTCGATTTCCTTTTATAAAAAGAGAGAGAAAGAGAGAGAGAGTGTCGGTGAAGGATTCGTAGACGTGCGTGCTTCTTAAGAAGAGTTTGCAAGAAGAGGTTCGAAAGAAACGCATTAAGTGGAGTGACTTTCGATAAACGTCGTCGAAGGATAGCTAGCAAGCTAGTCTTGCTTACGAGGACGTTGACATCTTTATCGATTCAACCATCTTATTTCAATTATTATTGTTTTACGAAGAAATTTAAACGTTTTCAATTCTGTCAAATTATTAGATTGCCAAGTATGAAGTTTTATTAATTATTGTCAAATTTATTTTTCTACAAATTTCGTATCCAATCATTTTGATTTTAAGTAATTAAACGAGATAATATATAATTGTCACACAAATGAAATATACAATACATACAAACTTTTTCTCTAAGTCATAGAAATTTTCTTACAGAGAAGACGAAAACAACAATTTTCCAGTTTGATTCTCTTATCAATTCAATTTTCAAATCCGTACTATTCTCGTCACGTTCGTCTTGGGAACTTTGAAACCTGGGAAGCAAAAAGGCACAAGCCTATTGTTGTAACTCAAAGCTGACCAAACTTCGGAAGGTTGTGGCGGAATCGCGATGCAACACGATTCATAATAGAAGTCAAGTCATGAATGCATAACGAGCTGGAAAAACCACGACATTTTCTTATTGCGATTTAATGATACGATCTTTGGAGAAATGTGATTTTTCTTTTCTATTTTATTTAACGGATTTTTCTTATATTTTTCACGATGAATAAAAAGATGAAGATGTGAGATGAGAACGATTAACGATTAACTTTATTCTCAACGTAACAATCTCTTCTCTACGTTTAAAGCTAGGATTCGAGTCTAATGGGCCGAGCATTTGTTTCTAGATTCCAAGTAGAATGGGAAAAGGGAAACCGAGAAGAGAGGAAGCCACTCTT
>NW_014569638.1:0-45023 GCF_001313835.1 Polistes canadensis | reverse complement strand
TCTCTCTCTCTCTCTCTCTCTCTCTCTCTCTCTCTCTCTCTCTCTCTCTCTTTCTCTTGTTCACTCACTCTGTGTCCATATTCTTCCTTGCCGGTCCTGTTTCGATATCCGTTCATAGAGAGGATTTCAATTTCGCGAAGGGCAGATAACTCAATTGCTTCCCATCAGAAGCCAGCGGCATAGTTCACGCCAATTCGATTAGATCAAATCGAAGATATAACTTCAATATTTCTTAATTTTTTTTTTCTACAACCTTTTGCATTCCAAACAATTTGGCTGTAAGCAAGTAATCAACTTCTAGATTATTTTTCTTACAATTAGATTTCTAAATTATTCGAATGACCAGGAAAAATATCTTTGATGTTTGATAGTTTATACGGCTTTCCCCCCTCTAAATATTTTATTTATGGTAACGATATTATTTTTAGAAAAATTAGGTTAGCAATTCATTTGTTCTATAAAGTAAGCACATACGTTATTACCTTTCGCAAAATATTGCCGATCAGAAGTAAGGTAAGATAATTTTTTTCCATTATATTCTCTCTATTAAATTAAGATAAAATTATTTTAAAAAGATAAAAAAAAAAAAGAAAATATTTTACAGAAAAAGAAAAAAATAAAACGAATAAAACATACATACCGTACAAAAACGAAAATAAAGACGTACAGAGAAATAAAATTAAAATTAAAGAAAGAAAATAAAATCCTGATATATAAGAATATTAATAAAACTTTTTCCCTTGATATTTTACGAACGGTTGAGTATTTGCGTTTACTCCTGATGCAATCCTCAACGAGCTCTACGACTGTGTAAAGTTTAAAAAAAAATAGGAGACTTTAGATTCTGGTGCTGACCTTGTGAGAACAAGCATCAAAGTTTCTCTCTCTCTCTCATTCTAATAAAGATCATAATTTACAGTTGATTATGATGATGATGATCATCATCATCATCTTCTTTAACATTGTCGTAGTAATAGTAGTAGTAGTAGTCGCGATCATTATTATCGCGACGTCTCTCGCAACTATAATACGTTGAGTCTCGAGAAAAAAAGTACGGCCCACGCGAAGAGAGACTATAATCAAGCGTCGTTGTCCTTACATTAGATGAAAGAGAGTGAGAGAGAGAGAGAGAGTGTGTGTATTCTGTCTTTGGATGCACCAGCTTGCCAATTGCGCAATGCTTCGTTGCAGTCGACGACCTCGTGTAAGTCTTGGCTCGTGTAAGAGTTGCATGAATTCTCGTTAAACGTTCAACGATTTATCACACGTACGTCAACGAATATATTTTCTTATTTGTTTTTCTTTTTTAAATCATGTCTCTAGACTTGTATGTGTATTTCATATTCATTCATTAACATTAGATTTACGGATGTTTCGTTAATTATTTTTTAGAGACTTCTAAACATTCTTTGAATGAAGGGGTGAGTTGAGGGAAAGGCACTAAAAACCAACACGTACGTATGTTTTAAAAAAATAATATTTAAGTTATATATTTTTATAGTTAAAAAAAAATGTGAAATAAGTCAAATTGGCTCAGTCTGTATATCTAGTGCTTAATATTATTTATTATTAAGGTGTCAGAAAACACCTTTTTTTGTAATTTTCGTTTTAAAATTACTATCATTAGTTTAATCGTTTTTCTTCCAAAAATTTTGCGATTATTTCTATAACGGTTGTTGAATTAATTATGTGGTATATTAAAATGAAAAGAAAAAAAAAAGTAAACAGAAATTAATTTTTGAACAATTATTCCCAAGATATTTTCATTCAAATGCACCTTTTGGTCGGAAATAAGTATATACAAAATCGTGAGAGAAAAGGAACTATTCTGGTCATTTAGTAGAAACATTTAATTAATGGAAAATACGACACACACCGGGGATGAATTATTATAATTATTATTTATTTTCTATATCTTGTACACGATACGGAATGGCTCTTCTTTTCATTCTTTCGCATTTCTACGTTACATGATAGGATGAAATCTTTGAAATCAATTTTGTTTTCCTATTTTTTTTCTCTTATTTATTTTGTTGAAAAGCAGAAGGAGAAGTAACCGATATCAGAAAAGAAATCTTCGATGGCAGGCCAATTGAAGCAGTTTCCAAGCCGTCCAAGCTGTCACTTCCAAGTTATTGCCTCGTTTTCTCGAAGCTTGTGCTCACGACAGAAGAAAGTTGCCACGCGTGCCAACAAAACTAACAATAAGTGGGATATAGTTGCCTACTCGATTCGAGTTTTCGAAATTGGAGGAACGAAACGATACAATATCATTTTATTTGATACAATTGAACTAATGAATTTTTCATATAGTCGCGAATCTTTCATACATTTTTTATAGATCATGTAATAATAATAATAATAGTAATAATAATAATAAAAAAAAAAAAAAACAAAAAAAAAACATTTTTCTCTCTCGTATGAAATTGTAAATTTTTTTTTCCCTCGTCACGTAAAAAGTCCATTCATTTTACAAAGAATCTATAATGTGTTCGGTTCGTTCATCGCATACATATGTATGCAGTGGATTTACGTACACGATTGCACGTAAAGTGCATTTTAACCGATGGCCCAAAATCATAAATCCATTAGCTAGCGATTGGTCGAACGGAAGAGCGAACGACCCAGCCGGTGGTCCATGCGTACTATTCTGATTTTGGCAAATTGACGCTGACACGGAACACACAGCAGGAAGTGCCAACTAAACGCGCGGACCTATCCGCCTATCGGAGCTTATTAATCGATTTCTCGCTAGTTGTTTGAGAGATAGATTGATAGATACCTAGAGAGCGAGCGAGCGAGAGAGAGAGAGAGAGAGAGAGAGAGAGAGAGAGAGAGAGAGAGAAGTTTGAATAATTAGAGTTACGAAAAATGTAAAAGTTTACAACGATTTCTTTCGATATCAAATGTTGGTGTTACATAATATGTCTTATAAAGCATATTTTGAATAATTAATGAAAGATATCGACTATTTCTTTGTTCTTTTTCAACTATCAATATTAAACATTGTTTTAATTATAAAGAAAAATTTGTTTAATAGTTTATATATTTAAATAGATTAATATATATAAAGCAATTAATAAATAATATCCGTATACGTGTATTACTGCGATCTAGAGTTAATACGTGCCAAATACTCTGAGAATGGAAAAAGTAAATATAAAATAAAATTAATGAAAAGTACAGATTGGTGATCACATTGAAAAGTTTTTTTTTTTATTATTTTATATAAAATTATATAAGGCGTGTTGAGAGAATCAAAGTGGACTATTCCACATTTTCTCATTTTTTTTCAAAGCTTCCCAGTATTTGGTAATAAAACTAATACAATTTAAAAATCTGTTTCTTATTGAACCTTCAAATGCAGAAATGTAAAAATCTATTTTCAAAACTGGTCTAAAGCAAATTGACTAAAATTTGTACAATTTTCTGAAACGTATTTCTCAAAATCACAGATGGTGGGTTGGTAGTCCATTTAGGTTCTCAATAATGGCTTCATATAATCGTCGATTTTTTTCAATTTATTACTTCGGTTTATAGTTTTTTCATTTATTTTTAACATTTCCTATAATTAAGATTAGGTAATAATAATGTTTCATTAAGTTATTCA
The DNA here is from genome assembly GCF_001313835.1 of Polistes canadensis. NCBI lineage: Eukaryota > Metazoa > Arthropoda > Insecta > Hymenoptera > Vespidae > Polistes > Polistes canadensis. Next base: position 41,413 of record NW_014569638.1, on the reverse strand, counting down.
AGTTGAAACTTTAACCGTCAGTAATAGGCGGTGCCGCGGTTAATACCCACACTTACGCTTACAATCGAAAGAATTTTTTTGTCACCCAAGTGAACGTCGTTGTTCGTGTGAACCACTCGTATTCTACTTTAGAAGCAGCCTAAGAATACACGAAGAATGCAATCCCAGAGACGACAGTCCTCCAGAAATAAATCCGCACTTTGGGAAAATATCCTCGACCTCGGTCTCCTTCAATTCTCTCTTTCTCTCTCTTTCTCTATTTCTATTCCTAAAGCATTTTTTAACGTCGACACTTTGGCTAGGAAAGAATTAGAAATACGAGAAAAAGATAATTGAATTTGCATAGCATGGAACGTTTGATGTACTTACTTTCTTAATTGGAAGGGTGTACTTTTAGAAAGAATAAAAAGAAAAACAAAGAAAATGAAAGTCAACGTTAGGAATACGATTAATTAACCGGAGAATTTTTCTTGTCCTTTTAAATAAAGGAAATTCTATTTCTCTCTCTTTCCTTCTCTTTCGTCTTCCATCTCTGTCAATCTCTTGTTAAGTTCTGTGTTCGTCGTCGGTGAAACGTCGACGGACGAATTAGCGTAGGTGAGCCGTAAACGCACTAAACGACGGCATCCTGATTACACGGGACATCATGGGTGCAATTAAGCAATTGGCCACGGTTTCAATTTCCCCGACACCCGGAAGCGCAGACGCCGCGACAAATTTCTCTACCGCGAGTCTAACCGAATTTCTCCACTTTTCCTTTACCACCAATTCCGAGAAAGTGAAATTCTTCATTACGAGAAAGTAAACCATCATTTTTCACTTATCAATCGGCCACTTGTACATACGTATTTCCTGTTATGACAATTAAAAGAACGTAGAAAAGTTGTTTTACTCGATTGGTATTCGTTCACTTGAAAAACTTCGAATTATTCCAAATACGGTTTTGGAAAAGTTAATCCCCTAAAGAATACTCGTTTGCTGTTAAAGATCTTTCCTGGAAAATCCTTCCTTCTCGTTTGGAAGGCGTTCGGTTAAGCGGTCGACGATAAATGACCTCCTTCAACGGCAAAGAACCATCGACAGGAAAGGTCCTGCTGCATCTCTTCCTCTTTCTCCTTTTCCTCTTCCTTGCGTCCAATTAAGTCAAATAATTGCGGACGGTTTCGATTGGTTCCGAAACTTACGTACATTTTCGGACCTTTCAAAATGAAATCGTCGCACTTTTACTTCTCAAGGACAGATTTTTCTTTCCAGATATTTCTACCTAATTCAACTAAATGAGGGATAGATAATTATCTTTATTTGTACAGAAACTAACGGGACAACTGGATAATAATTACGTCATTTTGGCAAACCTTAACTGTAATCCTCAGCAATAATTAGTTGGAATTAACAAAAGTAATAATATTCTCATATATGAAAAATCTTTAAAAATGATCTAAATGGAGTTTTTTATGAATGAAAATTCAAGGCAATTAGATTCTTTATAATTTCATATTGAAATATGATCGATATGACATTCATAACATACAGCAACTTAGCTTAGCAGCATTGCTTCAAGTACACACGATCCCAACGAGCGTTAATTAATTCATCGTATTTCCTCGATCGATACGTTCGTTGAAAGTCAATTGTGTGTGCTCGAATATTTGCAGTAAGACCGTTAATTAAGCGATCGATGTATGGTACATACATGGTGTGACGGCTATCAGAGTGACGGCCGATTATTTTATGTCCCCATTCTGATATGAGTGATAGCCTATTGTGGTGAAATGTTCGAACAAATCTCTGAATAATGTAAGCTTCATTGGAATTGAACAAAGATAATTCTAATTTCATTCTTTCTTCCTACAATAGAAAAAAATCACATCTATATCAGGCAGGGTGTTGGAAATTTTTGTTCGTACATACGTTAATACAAGTTTCATATTTCTGTAGTATGCTGTTTACGACATGAACGAATTTCTTCTAAATTTCTATAAATATCTTCCAATGCATACCTCTAATTCGTTCTATCAGAAGAACATCAAGGTTAACTATATCAATTGCATAAACTTTCTGTTTTAATTTCCTTCAAAAATATAAATTTATTGGAGTGAAATCTAAACGTCAAAAGTTATTGTTCAAGGAACATTATTTTTTTATTTTTCTGAACGTAGAATACTATAATAGAAATATCACAAATAAGAAACGAAAAACATATAACAAATAAAATCGATCGAAGATATCGAAGAGAATGGTGGCGACGATGTACGGTAGTAGTAAAAGGGAAGAGAGGATAGGAGACGAAGGTTGATCGTATTTGCCGCGATGTTGTACTCTCAACCCTCTTCGCCACTTGTGGTAGACCGACGGAATTCGATTAATCTCGATGGTCCTATCGATCTATATCCTTCTCATCCTGGCGCGATTTCCATACGTGCCGGCTAGTATAACGTTTAATTAACGTAGCTTACGGGATATGACACGGTCGTGTGATCACCAGAGTAACTGAGTGAGTGAACTAAAGAGAGAGAAAAAGAGAGAAAGAGAGGGGGAGGATATATATATATATATGTACATATATATATGTATATATAAGTTCCAAAGGAAGAAGCATACCATGCTGTCTGTTTATTAGCGCGGACTGAAACTACCACGAGGCCAATATGTCGCGGTGATCAAGCTACCGGGTGTGTTTGTTTATCCCACATCAAAAGGACCGACGATTAATCACTGCCGTCGTACAAACTCTCATCCTAAACGTTCGCCTACCGTCAATTTCTAATCTCCAAGATATATCCTTTTCTTAACCCTTTGGATTTGGAACCATTTCAAATTTATCTTTGTATACAAGAATCCTTGCTCCAGGCAACCATTGTTTCAACAAATTTTCATTACATAACGTTACAATAATATCTAATAGACTCTCGTGTTCATTTAATCCTTTGATTTTATCAAAATCGTGCAAAAATTTTCGCGTGAGACATCTGAGGGAAAGTACAGTCAATGCAAATTCAAGTTCGTAATTGTATTTTAATTTAATGGGTATTAGTGTTTAGTTTTTTTACCGTGTGTCCTTTTATCTATTATTTGTTTAAACAATTATTGACGTATGCTGATAACATCGATCACGTCAGAATGTGTTATTATTCGAAATTATAATGACTAATACATATAAAGTTAAGTATTATTTCTCAAGGTTATCAATAGTAATAAATAAAAATGTTAGTTATTAATTATTTGAAGAAAAGAAAGAAGAAGAAAAAGATAAAAAAGAATGTGAACAAAATATTTTTGTCATCCTATTTTGAATATGCTTCTGATCCCGTTACGTGTTTAAACGTTTACATTTAGTTATTACCGGAATGGGAAATTTCATTGATGCTCAAAGCGTTAAGAAACTGAAAATTAAATTCATTTCAGTAAAGTATTTAACCGTTATATGTAATAATATTTGTGAATCAAACATTTCAAGTGTAAAGATTTAATCTTCTTAATTTCCCCTTTCCTTTTAAACGAAGGAGAAAAAGCGTACCAAAAAAGAGCAGGTAGACGAGATCGTCATAATTCTAAAGATCCTTTCTTCGAAAGATTTTAGATCTTTCGATTGCATTCTTTGAATAATTTTGGGATACCCTTTTCCTACGTTGTTTTATATTTTTATGATAAAAGTGTCAACACGAATGTCAGGACGTTTACCACATGTAATTCAGAGACTTTGAATACACAGAAATATCAATCGCGTATAATATAGAATAATATACATGAATTAATTCGATATTTGCGGTAGTGGTTTTAACTAGAAAATCCCTATTCCTGAATGATATGAGAAATAGAGAGAGAGAGAGAGAGAGAGAGAGAGAGAGAGAGAGAGAGAGAGAGAGAGAGGGAGAGAGACTATCTGTGAGATAGAGTATGTGTGCATGTGTGAGAGAGATGTATACACTTATTTACATAAATATACATAACATGTTGATCGCAAGTGAGGTACTATAGCTTGTAAACAAGGCCAGTTATCTTGACTACATTAGCTTCCGTAATACGAACCCAAACCTTTCTTATTCGTGTATGTATAATATGTCGGAAAGTTTGATATTATTTTTTCATCGATTCTTCTATCCATTTTTTTCTTTTTCTTAACGCGATACATGATACTTATACGCGTGGCAGTTCGATAGGATCGATCGATACTCTCGGGATAATATTTGGTTGAAATTTTGGATAGAATTTAACTATAGAAAGAGAAAATATTGTTTTCGAGCTGACGTTAACGAGAGCAAATATTTTCTTTATTTTTTGTTCCCCCTCCCTCCTCCTGCCATGCCCCCACCCCCCACTCTTCCCATCACTTTTTAACCCTATACAACCGACCTTCCTAAAAACAAACAATTCGTTGGAAAGTGTACACCAAGTTCGTTTAAATATAAAAATAAAAATAAAAAGTTCTATATCGGTTTTAGTTGTGCGGCAGGGTGGTGCAAGAGTTTTTTGAAAATAAAAAATGAAGGATAGTAATAAATTGAGAAAGAAAGATCGATGAGTAATATGTCAAGTTGAAATGACATTACATGTCCTCGCATGATCGATTACATTGAAATGAAAAAAAATGAGATGAGACGAGAAAGAGAAAGAGAAAGAGAAAGAGAAAGAGAAAGAGAGAATAGGAAAGGAGGTAATATAATTTTGTCAAGAAAAATTCTGCCTCGAGATAATAACGAAATTCCTATCTCTTACTTTCTGTCTTTTTTTTCTTTTTTTTTTCTTTTTTCCTTTTTTTCTTTTTTCCTTTTTTTTTCTTTTCTCCTCTTATTCCCTGGAAATGGAATTGCCCCTCTCTTTTGACGATCAATTTGACGAGAGATAGCCGCGAACATTCGCAATATTAATATCGACTTTCTTTAAAAACTTAGACCTTTTTCACATTTTTCTTTTTTTTTATTCGTTGTTGGTTGTTTTCTTTTTTTTTTTTTTTCGATATCAAGTTTCTTCTATCAAAGTTTTCTTTTTTTTTGTTTTATCATTTAATTAACACCAATTAGATTGTATCTTTGAAATATAGATATTTTGTAGATTTTTGTACGAGATGAATTGTTGATTATAATATTGAAGAATTTGTTGAAGGAATAAAATTGGAATAAAAAAAAAAAAAAAGAAAACAAAAATAAAATAAAAAGAAAACATAAAAGAAAAAGAAGAAGAAGAAGAAATGTATGATTTATGTTGTGTTATAAATCATAAGACGACACGGTCGAATAAATTCGATACCTTTTTAATTAGACTTTAGTTAAGGTAACAGAAGGGGAGAATCCGTGAAAGCTCAGCCTACGGCGCAAGCCTTTTAAATGTATCCACCCACGCGATGAGTGCTTGCTGTCTCTCTCTCTCTCTTTTACTTTCTCTCAACGATACAAGCAAAGTTAATTAAAATTTATCACCCTTCTGCTTCTTTCTCTCTTTCTCTTCCTCTGTTTTTCGTTTTTCTTTTCATTAAAGAAATAAAAAGATCTGTTTTTCCCTTTCATTCTTTGCCGTAAGATTGAAAGAGAAAGAAAATAGCATTAAGTTTATAATGGATACGATTCATTTTAAGTAAAAACAATTTTAAGAAGAATAACACTAGTCAACCAATTTCAACCTTTTCTTTTTCCTTCTGTTAATTGATTATACTCCCTAATTTTTGGGGTGCTTAATTCGGTGGAATAAAACCATTTTTGTTTCTTTTTCTATCACGTCATATTTTGTTTAGATAATTACCAATACACGCGCATGAAATATTATGATAAACTTATGATTTAATCAAACGTTAATCAAACGCCCGATTATTTCTATTACTTTTAATTTGAAATGAGACATTTCATGGTTAATGACTTAATAAAATGTAAGGGCACGCTAATGATTTTAAATCCATCAAAACAATTACACTTACAACTAATAGATATGTGGATTTATTTAATTTGGAATTGCAGAATTTAATGGAAAATCACCTTTTTTCTATGAGGTTACAGTATTTCATAGTTTAAATAGACACTATTTCGATTTTTTTGAAAATTGTAGAATTATATTAACCCTTTAATACAAAAATTAAAAAAATTAAGATTATTCAAAAACTTAATATAAAAATATCTAAATATGCAATATGCACAATAGCTTAAAAATGTTAATACATTTTAAAAGGCAGATTTTAAGAATTGATATATAATATATCAGATGTAAAATGATTGTTAACTAGTGTAATCAATGATATAAAAAGCATCGAGTTACACGAGTAATAAAAAACCTATCATTATTTTCTTCATTTTTTAATTTATATATATACATACACAAAACGAAAAAGAAAACGAGAGAAAGAGAGACAGATAGAGGAAAATAAAGCTCGTACGCGTCCCCTTTGATGAGTCAGGACGTATCAAAGGGCGGAAGTACGAAGGGTGAACTTCGAAAGCTAATTTTAAAAGATTCTACGGCTAAAGAGAGTTCGTGTAAGCAAGAAAGAAACATCGGTTTTAATCACGTCCAGTCTTAATTAACATTCTGTGAATGATCCTGTCCATCTCGTTCGACAATTCAATATCTTTTACGTTAATATTACAAGTCGAACAAATATATACAAATCGATCTATTTTTTATCCCAAAAATTTATACACAACGTTGAAACATATGAATAAAAAATTCCTCAGGATTTCTATTATAAGATCTATCATTTAAAAAAAAAATAATTGATATTTAAATATTATCAACGACATTTATTACCCAGAAAATCTGTGTCTATCAACAATCATTTATTGAAATTATTCCACGTTATTATTAGAATTGATATATAAATAATAAATGAAAGAACGATTGATTATTATCAACTAAAGATCTTTTTTACGTGATTTGAAAAATGTATCTACCCAAAATGAAATTAATTTGAAGATCATGGGAAAGGAAAAATATATTTTATTAATATCACTTAGGAACAACTTATGACCCCTCCCCCTCCTCGACCTGTATCTGCGAATAGAAAGATCTTAAAGATTGATTTAGCAATGTCTTCAAGAAAGGATCTGCTCATCGTCGAGATCTCTAACGAGATTAGTAACGTCAAAGAAATACTCAAGGAGAAGAAAAGTAGCATTTTGTAAGAAGTACCAAAAAAAAAAAAAAAGAAAAAATAGGAAAAAAGAAATAAAAAAGATGAAGAAAAATTGCATCGTAAGCGAGAGAGACATTATTGTTTTCTCTCTCTCTCTCTCTCTCTCTCTCTCTCTCTCTCTCTCTCTCTCTCTCTCTTTCTCTCTTTCTCTCTTTCTCTCTCTCTCTCTTTCGTTCGTTCTTTCTCATATCTTTTTTATTCTTTCCTAGACGTTCTTGCGTTCAGAGCTTTAGACTTAACTCATTTATCCGAGACTCTCTTCTTCTTCTTCTTCTTCTTCCTCTTCTTCTCCTCCTACTTCTTTTTATATTTTTTTTCGACGTACTGCCAGGCACAAGCTCGCCCAACCCCGCAACTACCACCCACTTTTCTTCCCTTTTTACTCGACCTTCAATTTCCTGTTAACAAGTTGAGTCATACGATTTCGAAGAAAGAAAGAAAGAAAGAGAAATAGAAAGAGAAAAAGAGGAAGATAGAAGACACGAAAGCTTCGTTCTTCTTTTCGTGTTGTCTATTCTTCCGAAAAAGAAGAAGAGAGGTGGAGGAGGAGGAGGACGGAATGGAACTGATGAGAGAAGTACAAGGAAGAGAGAAGAAAATGCTGGGTAATTGGTAGAACTGTGACGAGAGTCGATTTTCGAAACGAAGTACTCAATTAATCCTCTAATTCAATTAGGAATCTTTCTTTATACGAAACGTTCTCCCTTTTTAGAAACTTAATAGAACTTTACCACCTAACACGGAGAGAACAAGATGGGTCGAAAGTTTTCAGCTGGGACAAAAGCGTTTCAAGATTGAATTAAAACGTTCATTAGTTTTCTTTCAATTATTTATATCAAAAAAAAAGGACAAAAAAAAAAGATTAAAAAAAAAAAGAAAACTCTACGTTTGTATTAGGTCAGTTTAAAGATTTTAAAAAAGTGGAACATAAAAATTCATTCTGAAATATATAATATTCAATCCCTAATTCTGTATACTCAATATTTATCGACACAGAGTTACAATTTTTGTTTAAATACATTGTACGATATTTTTGAAATAAGGAGGAAAGAAAAATTCGAAATGAAAAGCTTAGGAAATCTTATGAATATAAAATAAAGTGTACACTGTCGAAAAGGGCCAACTTGTTGTTTCCTTTTCCTCTACTCCCGCGTGCATTTAAAAAACACAGATGCGACGTTTGGCACGAGTTCAAAGTTGCAAAAGGCTAGTGTTTCATTGGTCCGACGACGTATTGTTGCCAACTGAACACCACGTTCGAAACCTACTACATAGTATGCCATAGAAAAGCCTAGCTAGGTTTGTCGTTGGTGACTCGTCGTATTATCGAATATGAAAGGACTAGCTTGGAGTTGTTCGTTGGCTTGGTAGCCAAGTTTTTTTCTTGATAACTGTCAACGATTTTTAATCTGTCACAAAATCTTTCTACCAAAAATCATTATCTTCGTTTTGTAATAATTCTTCGAACCTATTCTAAATGATAAATGAACAAATAATGATCCTTTTAAAGATACAAACAAATTATTTTACTCATTTTTAAAACTTTGTTTCTTCAGATTATAAAACTAATTGTAAAATAATCAAAAAATTACGCGAAAGACAGATAGATTTTTAATATTATTTAGGAAAAACTTAATATCACAATTGTACTTTGATAACTTTATTTTTAATTTGCCAGAAAATCTTTCTACCAAAAATCATTATCTTCGTCTTGTAATCATTTCTCGAATCTATTCTAAATGATAAACGAACAAATAATTAATTATTATGATCTTTTTAAAGATACAAACAAATTATTTTACTCATTTTGAAAGCTTTGTTTCTTCAGATTATAAAACTAATTGTAAAATAATCGACAAATTACGCGAAAGAGAGATAGATTTTTAATATCACTTAGGAAAAACTTAATATCAAATTTGTACTTTGATAATCTTCCACGTGGAATATGTACCTTTTAAGGTACACGAATGGCACGATTTAAGAAATCTGTTATTCGTTGTTGGAGGGTTCGAGGTTTGCGACCATTTTGCCGGTTAGATTTATATAGCAAATATTTGCGAGGCAAACCACGGGTAAAAAAAGAAAAAGAAAGAGAGAATAAGGGAGGAAAGAGAGAGAGAGAGAGAGAGAGAGAGAGAGAGAGAGAGAGACTCTTTCTTTCTAATGGATTGGTAGACTCACGAGGGCAAGCATCTTCCTCTTCCTCTTCCTCTTCTACTCCTCTTACGTTCTTCCTGTTGGCACGTCTCTTCGCGTTCGCGAGTCTACTTTTCTTCCTTGCTTTCTCATCTTTCGCAAAGGCGCATCTTCAATTCCCGTGAAAGCCTCTACGTTGTCGTCAGAGTTGCTTACCTTCATTCACTATATGTAATAGCGTCTTTTACAAGCAACCACCGAAAACGAAGGATTGATTACCCCACGTTATATCAAAAACGTTGAAGGATCATCCTCCTGATTACTTCCTTTAATATCCGCTTGTCAATCTTTTCTCGTTTATTTTTTCGTCCTTCTTCCGATTTTGTTTAAACTAACTGCGTAAGTAAACACAGGGTGCGGTTGTATATCCTAAATTTATCATTCAAAGTGATTGTTACGTCAAGACTTAACGTATGTCATCTCGTTTTTCGAAAATATTGAAAGCCCTTTTATCGCTCTAACACAAAACAGAACTAATACAATCATATTCTGAAGCAACGCGATATAAGGGATCGATGAAAATCACTTAACCTAAATCGAATTCACCTAAAACTGGGTATAACTTTGTATCTTCCAATAATTATCGATTCATGTATATATCATCTCATCATGTACAAACCCCACACAACTAACGCTAGAAACTTTCATATTCTCGTTCAACTGATTACACACAGTTACTTTATACTTTTGTACACTGACATTCCTACGTGTATATTGATTTGTATTAAGTCTTTAAGTATTAAACGTTCGATTATTTCGTTTACTTTCGATTGGAAAACGAATATTTCATACTTAATGATTTGATATATTAGTCCGAAGAGTCAAAATGTTTATGTGTTATGTTAATAAATTAATAAGTTAAAAAGCAGTTACAAGTTGCTAACATCATCGCAGTTGTTATTCAAGGAAAAAGATCTTCTTAAATAATTAACTATTCTGTCGAAAGATCCGAAGTATCTCTTATCGAATGATTCCCTTGTAAAATTCTTTTATCAATAAATTTCATCGTTATCCTATTTAATATTGATTCAACTGGCCTATCGGTATTAACAATATAGAAATACCGATCAAGGTAACGATCTTGCAACAATATTTTTTTCGGTTAATAGAAATTTCTAAGCAAAGTGTTTCCTTACAAATTGTTTTCATTGCTAAAAGTTTCTCGGAAATAAATAGCATTGTCCAAAGCCAGATTAAATTTGATACACGTTTCATGGAGGAGAAGGAGGAGGAGGAGGAAAGAAAGAAGGAAGGAAGGAAGTAGAAAGTTCGAAACGTTTTCAAGAGTCTCATGAATAAAGAAACCGAAAGAAAGAGAGAAGGTAGAGTGTCTAAAGTCTTGCTGAGTGCTTCTTAGTTAGATATCCTTGACAAGCATTGGACAAGCCCCAAGGAATAATCATTAGCATATTTAGAACTGGACATGTTAGGGGATACGGATTTGGGTGTAAAAAGATACCTAGGATGAAGTTAGAGCTGAGCAAATCTGAGAAGAGAAGAAAATGGGATAGTTCGAAACGTCGAGTTTACGTATTCTGACCGACGTGGCGTAAGAAAACAACAATAACAAAAAAAAAAAAAAAGACAGAGACAGAAAACGGAGAATGATGATTCGTATGGTGCATGGGTGCATGGGTGCAAGAAAAGAGGCAGCACTTTGCCGAATACGCGTAAAGGTCTACGATCGGTGAATAAGAATGGTATATAAGGGTAGGAATGAGAACGAAACAAAGCGTGAAAACGAGACGGAAGCCGCTGAAAATGCAATAAACCGACCTGACGGACGTCGACGTGATTCTTGAAGCGAGCGACGAGCTTGCAAAGCCAGAAGTGACAGGGCGTTAAGAGCTGGAAAATCTGATTTGAGCGAATGCTCGCGAAGGAAGGAAGAAAGGAAGGAAGGAAAGATAGGGTAGAGTACGTGGTGGCTAAAGGGAGAAAGTACTTTTCCTCTTTCTCTCTCTCTGTCTCTCTCTTTGTCTCTCTCTCTCTCTCTCGAGTCCAGAGAAACGAGCGACAAATTCTCCGAGAGAGATTCGTGATTTCGAGTGGATAATTCGAACAGCAGTGCGAACAAGGCATTTGCTGTTACTCCTGAACTAGCACAATCCTCGTTTTACCACCACCGATTATACCGCAATGGATCGTTTAACGTATGGGTAAGATCGATACCCTGTAAACTAGTTCGATCGGTTTATTATAATTTATTATATACGAATAGATGAACTTATGTAAATTTCATACGATAATTGAAAGATTCCTCGATTAATTTAGGATTTGACTTGTATCCTTTGTTTTAATATAATGTGGGTCGCGTTTGTGTTCATCTTTTGACAGTTTAATTTTTCTCGAAATTAACAAGCGAAATAGATAGGGGTGCGGGCGAGGGAGAGGGTGGGGGGAGGTGCGTTGAAGAAAGGAATGACAGAGAAAAACGTATCTAACGCGTCAAGTTGACAGGCAACTGGCACGATGTGCGAGGTTACTTGAATAATTCAAATGCCTCGCATTCGAGGTGACAAGTATCGTCTGGCAAACAGCCCTGGTAACGTTGTCGTTTTTCCATGAAAACGATATTCTTCCATTATCACGTCGCATCCTGATTCCTACGAAATATACTTTCTTTCCTTTCATTTATCTTTTGACGTTATTGAAAAAGAATTTTATTTTTTGGGGTAATTCAAGGTAATTCAATCTCCTTCCTTTTTGTTTATCCGTTTGGGAACCACTGAACGTGGTATCAAGCACTGAAGCACCCTTTAATCTAATATACAGGGACAATGGGTTAACGATTACACCAAACGAAGGGCCACTACGTTTCTTGATATTCTTCACTCTCCCAACATTTCATTAATACAATCCTTTCTATGAAAAATCTTTTCTCGTGTATTCAACAGAGAAAAGACAGATTTTGGTAGAATAGCATAGGGGCGAGTGGGGAGAGGGGCGTTGGTGTTGTAAGCAGGACTTAAATGTAACTGTAAACTTTTGTAAATAAAACTTATTTTGATAAAGATAAAACTTTTCAATTATTTTTTATTTTTTTTTTTGGTTTAGTTTTAAGTTAACTTTGTACATTAACATTTTAATTTTTTTCTTAAAGTTCTATTTTCATTTTTATTCATTACTATGTCGAGTGTGACTCGACATTATATAAGACTATTTTTAAAATAATTTCAAAACGTTTAAATCTTAAATTGAAAAGTGCAAAGAGTTATAACAGTTATTTTATATTTGTTTAATAAAAAGTTTTGTAGTTAATACTTATTTCTTAATAGATATTTTAAAGTAATATATATATATATATATATATATTAGTAATATATATATTATTATTTACAAGAAATTCTTAAAGGATTAAATATAAATGAATAAAGAATTATTTTAACTGTTAAGATAAAAACCAATTGAACATTTTAACCGTTTCCTTCATGTCTTGGTTTTATATATGTAATAGTAAAAAAAATGGGTGTAGATTACCAAAGACGTCGTGTACGGATTCTATGAGACAATATTATCAAGGGTTAAAAATGTCTTCTTCCTCCTTTTTCTTCCCTTTTTCTCATTTTCCTCTTTCCTTTAGAGTTATCAACTTGTCCTGGCGTATTTATTAAAACACAAGGAACGTAAAACGGTACCTTTTTAGTAACGGTGCAAAGAGGGAAATTTCTTAGATGAGAGTAGTCGGCTTAGGATGAAGAAATAGGAAATGACGAGGATGAGGAAGACGAGTATGAGGTGGAAGATGAGGACGACGAACTACGAACCCGTTATTTCAGAGAAGGTATGTGGAATTTTCGAAATAAAGGCGGTTCGGCGGTTCAACTAGAGACGAAACTTGCATATAAAGTGCATCCACGTGCATAGAATGCATTACGCGTCGTCCTCGATGACCTTATCTCTAAATTCCAAGAGTCCTAACCACTATCTACCATGTTGATTTCCATCAATAGTTAATACTGTATTATTTCATAAGATATTTAATCAGATTACATTAAAATAAAATCCTTTTACTTTTGTCAGAATTTTTCTGATACGGTTGTCTAACCGATTTTATAAGATAAAAGATTTCAAGCAAATTGATAATAATGTTTTTAATATAAAATTAAGATATATTCGCGGTATTCCTGTTAATAACAATATTTTAAAAATTTCAATTTTATTTTTTTCTATTTAGATTGAAACATAATTATATAATTTTTGGTGTATTTAATTTAATAAACATTCCCGTTTTTCTCTATCACATCATCTTTTCTACATATACAATACTAATACATACTCATGAAATACAATATTGGTGCACGTTAATGATTTTAAATGCATTCAAACGATTACACTTGGGATTGATAAATATGTGAATTTATCTAATTTTGTGTTGCAAAATTCAATGGAAAAATTAGTTTTTCCCAATAAAATGATCACAGTATTTAGATATATAGTTTCAAAAAATTCTACATTACTATAAACGTTTAAAGTTTCACATATAATTCTAATAGTATTATACATTAATGAAAAATCTAACGCGATAGTACATTTTTAAAAAACAAATTCGAATTGTATGCACAAAACTATATAATAATTGATATATAACAGATCTAACGCAAAATGGCTGTTAAATAATGTAATTTAGTGGTAATCAGATAATTGAATTTTTCAAATTCTCACGATCGGTGGGATATCAATGAGAGAAAACAGAAGTCTCGTAATAATAAAAGACACCCTCCAGAATTCGTAATTTTGTATCACTTTTTGCTGCACTTTCCAGTGCTAACTTTTCACCGTAATCTACCAAAGAAGAAACTCTCTTACTTTTAGTAGAATACTAACGGTAAAATGTCCACGTCTTTTATTCTTCCTTTCTATTTCTCTCTCTATTTTTCTCCTCGTTCTCGTTTCTTCTTGGGTGATAATTAGCGACTGAGGTATAAGGTTTATTCGAGCGTACCATTTTCAGAACGTACAATGAAAACATTTGTAATCGTTCGAGCATATCTGCAAGTCGCTCGACGATAAAATCGTGAGTCTCTACTACTCGAATTAAATAACTGTTCAAATCTGTACTTTTACCCTTTTTTTATTCTTTTTTTTTTTGTTTAGACCAAAAGATAAAACGTGAATTATAATAAATCATAATAGAAGCGTTAATTATCATCACGCTCGAATTATGATAATAAAAATAAAAATGATTAAAATCCATCTTTTCAAGACAGCTCGTAATTACTTTAAACCGTTAAAAAAAAACATTGCGCACTTCTGTACCACTCGTAATTACCTAATAATGAAATATTTTTGTGAAAAAGAAAGAGAAAAAAATACAAATTATTCGAATTATCGCGAGATAATGTTAAAAGCGTGAACATTATATATTTTGTATGTTTTTAATTAATTTACAATACACTTTAGTAAAATATATTGGCAGTATAAATTCATATTAAAATAGAAATGAAAATCGAATTTTTAATCGGCCGTAAAAATCGATTTTCCATACTCGCGTCAGAGTTGGTTGTAGCATTCTTTCTCATCGACCATGGTCAAACAACTTTTTCTGTATTTCGAGATCAAGTTCGTCGAGGTATTAAGGATCGATCGAGCATTGCACTGGAATCGATTCTATACGTTTGAAAAATTTGTTGGAAAATTTCTTCATAAAATGTAGATTTTATTTTACAAAAGATCATAAAATCGTAGGATTCATTTGATTAGAAATATTTCGAACATAGTTATTTCGGAGTGTCGTATAATAGACATCGAAAATGATCCGATGTTACTAAGTTGCAGCTGCAGTAAGATGCATCTTGTTAAAAGCCAAAGCCGATGCGCCTGTTGCAAAGATGCGGAACGCGTCGTGTCTATCTTTACGTGGGTAAAATTCGTCCCTTCGTCTTTTCGTCGAAAGGTTATACTCGAAACCACAAACAACTGCGCATAGTATTATTAACTAAGAAAACATTTACAAGTATATCGATACGTAGAAAATCATTTCTATGTTCTACGAAGCATAGAAATTTGAAAGAAAAATATATAAATAAATAAAATAAAATCAAATAAAATATAAAAAAAGAACGCGTGCGTGGCCCCCATGCGCGATAGAAGTTAAACTCGTATTATCATGTTGAAAATAATTAATTTATTCATATATATAGCGAGTGTCCTTTAAAATCGTACACGGTTACGCTTACTAGATTTTTGCTTGAAAACTATGCATATAGTGTATTCAGAATGAAGAAAATTTAGAAATAAACATATTAGTATATCTTAATTTTAAATATTTAACGAGTTTAACACATGAAAGTTTCATTTATAACAATTAAATTAAATAAATACGAAAAATAATAGGAAGGTTTCAATTAAAAAAAAAATATATATATGAAATTAATTTTTATACTGTACTTATGGTCTCGAATGACGTAAGAAATATCATGAAGAAGTTGTTCACAGTAAAAATAAAACTATGACGCTTTGTATAAATTCGAGAGCGTCGAAAACGACATGGGAGAACCAACCTCCACGGCCGGTAGTCACGTTACGCTAACGTAATTTGCATGCATTATCTAACGCGTAACGAGCAGTTCTGCCGGGAAAAATAAGAAAGGAGAAGCGAAACGTGGTAAGGAAAGAAACCAGTTGGAGGAAAGTCATTAACCTACGATCTTGGTAAAAGAGAAAAAGAAGGAAGGTAAGAAAGATCTGTAAAATCGTCGAACGAATTCTAATTTTTTGTTACGAGTAGAACAAACTACGTTAACGATAACGGTTATTTCAAAAAGAAAAAAAAAGAAAAAGTATGAAAAATATTGATAACTAAGGAAGTAATACTATAAAAAAAATACGACTTTTTATTCGTTTGCTTATTTTTTTGTTTGTACCTGGATAATTTATTTGATTAAAGTTTCGTAGTTGGATAAAGGAAATCCGATTAGAATCGGTGCTAAAGTTGTACCCGAAATAGCGTTGGGTTGGTAGTTATCGTTGGAGAGAAGAACGTAGGGCAAGTGGATCTTCGGATTAGGATATGCTAGGGACACAAGTAGAAACTTCTTCGGGATCTGTTTCGGAGAATAGGTAGATAGATAGAATCAGGTAGGTAGGTAAGTAGGTAGGTAGGTAGGTAGGTAGGTAGGTAGGTAGGTATGTAGGTAGAAACGTTGTTAGTAATAGAACTAACATAAGACTGAGAGAGACTAGGAGAGACTAGGAGAGACTAGAACCAACCGTCACGTTTGCGGTCATTGCTTTTGGTTTACCATCCGCAGCTCACCCGCATTTGCTTACGATTAACGTGTTCCAGTGTATTTCTAAGGCTATTTCTCTCTGTACCCTAGTGGATAACTGGACTTTACTACGTTTCTACCCTACGGACTCTACCCTATGTCTAACTTTCTTCATTGACTTACTTGTCTCTTGCTTGCTTGCTATCTGTATCAAGCTTTGTTGACTTTATCTCTTAGTTCACTTAGTTAGTTTTAATATAAAGTCATTCTGACAATAGTTCTTTAAAAATCCGATACCTAATCCGATCAATTGAATAAATCATTTCGTCGGGGTTACCCGAAACTTTTCCCTTCATCAATTCGTAATATGTCATTTGCTAAATTTACACGCCGCTAACCTAGATTCTCGTATTGAGGTCACTTGGCATTCGATGAGAATCCAGGGAGAAACTGTCGATAGACGTCTATAGTTCTATTTTTATAATCTACGACAATTCTTATTATTTCATATTATTTCAATATAATCTAATTAATACTAGAATCACACCGAGAGAAAAATAAATGAATCTATTTTTACCAAAACTGGTTCAATAGTCTTTCAATATATATATATTTATGTTATTGGAAAGGAAAGAAAAAGGAAATGAGAAATAGGCAAAATAAAAATCCTTTAAAAACCAGTCATTTTGACAGGAATGGTAATTCTAGCGTTAAAGATACGCTTTTCTTCATTTGGTCAATATTTGAATGAAATTATGAGGAGGTTTGCATTTTTTCTACAAGATGTCCCATTTACAAAATCTACTTAACAAATTATAACAGTTAGAGGTTCACGTTGAGGTGCAGCAATAACGGTTAGCTTTTAGACTGAAAATTCGTTTAACCTCAGTTATGTGTATACACTTGTTACACACAGTTCTCGTTTCACACTCGCCGACCGTGGGAATTGCTCGGACGTTAGGTAATTTAATGATATCTCAGAACGTACTTGAGCGCGTGAGAGAGAGAAAAGAGTTGCGAACTCGGGATGGTTGATCTAACAGAAAAAGAGAGAGAGAGAGAGAGAGAGAGAGAGAGAGAGAGAGAGAGAGAGAGAGAGAGAGAGAGAAAAAAGAAACCCATGCATATAATCTACGAACCTCACACGAGTAATAAAAGATAACGGTGAATGAAATGAACTCTTCATTGATGATTTTTTACTAACCGTTAATCAACATAGTTTCATAAAAGCATTCGAGTATTAGTATTAGGTACACATTATATAATTCATTAAAATAAAATTATGTTATGTAAAAGTAATAGAACGAACTCGTATACGAAAAATGGATAAAACGAAAAATATCGAATTTTGTGGTGAAATAAAAGATCGTATTAAATTATTTCCATAATAGTGACCGGAAAAAAGATACCGAATTTCGGATGTGCAAATAACGAGGAAGGGTAATTTTCCAGCTCGGAAATCAGAAAAGCGAAGCAAGAGAGTAGGGAAGGTTAACCGTGAACGTGCTGTCACTGACACTTCAACAAGTGGATACAACGCACGCACGTGTCGCTGACGTTTCAACCGCGAGCATATTCTCTCTCTCCCTCTTCCTTTTGCCTTCCTCACCATATGCGTGTTTACGTTTATATATACATATATATCTCTATAACACGCATACACGTGTCACCTTCCCTTCTATTTCGTTCTCTATACGTTTTACGATTGTCTCTCTGCATTCGCTAGGATACGAGCGAAGTATCGATTTACTAAAAAAAAAAAAAGATAATAATAAAAACGTACGACGAATTTTATTTGTTTTTTACTAAAAAAAAAAAAAAAAAAAAAAAAAGGGATGGTTGAATAAACGGATGCACTCGTTAGCAATACCTGTGAGTTTTTATTTAGGAAAATGTACAGANAAAAAAAAAAAAAAAAAAAAAAAAAGGGATGGTTGAATAAACGGATGCACTCGTTAGCAATACCTGTGAGTTTTTATTTAGGAAAATGTACAGAGAAACAATGTAAAAACTCTGACACAATATTCGTTTTATTTATCCTGTGGATGATCCATGAATGAAACTTCTTTTCATTAATAACGTGGTAAAAGAATCGATCTATACGCATGAGTATTAAAATTTAATGAAATAATGTTAAGAAATAAAGGGATGTGTTCTTAAGAAAATTTTTAACTGAATAAGATTGAGTCAAGTGAGGACAAGGAGATAAAAGAAGAAAAAAAACATTTTGTAAAAATGTGCATGCATGGGTATCGTAACATCGATCACGTGTAATCATAATTAATTACAATTACAGAACATTTCCCATTACTTTGTTTTCTATCAGTTCATATTTCACGTGTTTTCATCTCTTACCAATTTAAGAGAAAACTGTAATTACTTTCAAAAACCAAAACGTACAGGTCATTAATTATATTTCGATGGAAATACTTTCCTCGGTATAATAACGACTCATTATTATCTTCCTTGTTTCATTTTAATTAACCAAACCAACCTGCAATATTAGATTTCCTCGACAGATAGGCAATAAAAAAAAAAAAAATAAATAACAAGAGTAAAATAATCGTTATTGGTATAAAATAACATTTTCCAATGAATTGAGTCTCACAACAGTGATTATTAATTGATTCGTCCAGAAGCCAACGGGTTAAATCAATTAACTGATATTTTTTGTAAATTTTAATGAAGCACATAACACTATTTTCAGTTATTACAAGATTTATTCGTTGTTTCGTTTTATTTTAGTTTCATCATTTGCCAAAAACGCTAAAATCCTGCCAATTTTTAAAATACAACCAACGTCAAGATAAATACTTGCGTTTTCATATCTTGTTTTTATTACAGAACCGATTAATTGTAAATAAAGACGTTATAAACACATCTGATTAAAAAAAAAATCAATGAAAAACATTAATTTTTTCAATTTATATTTACTTGATTAAACCTCTCTTTCTCTTTATGGCTTCCGAACGAATTAATAACGATTCAACGAAATAATTGATCATGTTAGAAAAAATATGATGGATCCTAGAAAGGAGGATGAAAAATGAGGTGATGAAAAAAAAATGAAAATAAAGATATAAAGATAAAAAGAAAGAAAAGAAAGAGAAAAAAAGAGACGCTGAAAGGACCCGTTATGGCGACCGTGTTGCATCGCATTAACCAATCGACCGAGTGATCTTGATCCCATCTCTCACCTTGATATTTCCTCTCTCTCTTTGTCTCTCTCTTTTTCTCACACACATGCACAGTCTCTTGCGGTGAACAGAACTTAATCTCGAACGTGATCTGGCCTCCAACATGAGCATACACTCCCTCTCTCTTTCTCTCTCTCTCTCTTTCTCTCTTTCTCTCTCTCTCTCTTTCTCTCTCTCTCTATCTTTTTCTCTTTTCGTTCTCCCTCGAGAAGATTCGCCTGAAGCGTTTTCTTAGAATTTATAACTATGCGGGTAGTGTTAAATGCGAATATCTTCAACGGTAGAACATTTTCATTTTGAATGACTTTTCTCAGTTGTTAGAGGAGAATATTAGAAATTGTTGTTGAATAATGCATAATCTAATATTTATTTTCTAACCCGGAAACGAATTATATTAAATTATGTGAAACACGTAATATTATAATTTATACTGTTGTAGGGGTTTCATTGTGTATTATTGTGATGATGTAAAATGAGGTTAATGTATTATAATAAGTATTGTAATGATCTACGATTTATTTTATTCAGAGAAACAGGGCTTGAATGAAATTGTTAATTATTATAAATAAAATTTATTTTTGTGTGAAGATTAACCTTTGAAATTATTTTTTTTTTGGGTTTAAGTTAACAATTTTATTTTGTTATAAGAGTTCAATTTTTAAACCCTTATCACTTCTATGTCGAGTGTGCTATAATAATTTCAAACGTTTCAATCTGAAATTAAGATGTGCAAAGGGTTATAACGGTTATTTTATATATTTGGTTAATAAAAAGTTTTGTAGGTAATGTTTATTTCGTAATAGATATTTTAAACTAATATAATATAAAAATTTTAATTATTTTTCACCTATTCAAAATTATTTGAGGAATTGAAAACGAATTCAATATAAATGAGTAAGCAAATCGTGATTTTCATACGATTATTTTATTATTTACTCTTACCTATGCAATACTAAATGGTAAATTTGTTTGAAAGTATTTTAACTTTTTTCAAAGTAGAATAATTGTTATTGCCCATCTAGAACTTCTTCCCATTTCAACAAAAAAAATTAAAAATTATTACTAAGTTTAATTCTTAGGGATGTTTTTTTTGGACAGGTTTAAATTAGATGAACAATCTATTTATCCGTTGAACGTTTTGTCCCTATATTTGGGACTTCCTCAGCAACTCGATAGTTATGTTCACAAGTCAATATAACATCATTTCTCATTACAGTCATAAGTATTCACTATCTTATATATAGAGTCAATTTTAAACCGTTATCCTACCATAACTTTTCGAACACTATTGTGAACATAACTATCGAGTTGCTGAGGAAGTCCCAAATATAGGGACGAAACGTTCAACGGATAAATAGATTGTTCATCTAATTTAAACCTGTCCAAAAAAAACATCCCTTAGAATTAAACTTAGTAATAATATTAGGAAAATTTTGGATAAGAAAACAATTTATTATATTAACATTAAAAATTATCTATTTATACATAAATATATGGAATAAAAATTTCAACGGAACAGAAAATTAGAAAAAAAGAAAAATTACATCTAAACCAATTGAAAAATTTGAACAGTTTCCTTCAAGACTTGCTTAACAGAATAATAAATTATAATAAGACAAAAACTACAACTCACCTAAAGGTCCACCAGATGTTGAAGCACATAGTATTCAGCCAGAAGAAAGCAGCCAAGAAGAAGAAGTGAGCCATGATAGCTGAAACAAAGGAGAAAATAGGTTACACGAGGTAGACAAAATATATATATATATATATACGTATGGGTATACAAAGTGTAAGTATATATTTCTTAGTTAGGCCAAAGATGAAACCATCTAAAAGCTATTAACTTCCTTTGACTCTCTCTCGAAAGGTACTCGTTCTCTTTCTCTCTCTCTCATTTACCTTCAATAGAAAAAGAAGAAGGGATATTTAATTATAGAAGATGGTGCCATCGATCTTTTGATCATAAAATTCCTTCACGCGCTAATGTGTTGCATTGGTGCACCGATGAGATTAAAATACCGTTTGCATGAGTGTGTGTGTGTATGAGAGAGAGAAAGAGATTCGTCTATTTCTTAAATTAACCTTCCAAGTAAGTACAAAGAGTCTCTCTGTACTGAACTAAGTGATGGATACATTGTTTTCATTTTTTAGAATAGGAGAATTAACCTTTGAGAATTATTTCGGTGTTTTAGAAAATTTCTTACTGTTCTTCCTTGAACTTTATATATATATCTATATTTTTGTATAAAAAAAGAAAATTATTTCTATGAAATATTAAACAGGAACGATTTCTAAAGGAAACGATATAAAGAGAAGAAAATTCTCCCTAATATTGAAGATCGTTTGGAGAGACTCCGAAGAGATTTCTGATTTCCTTCCGCATAGGTATCATATATTATTCGAAGTTAGATTTCCCCTTCAAAGTTTCTTATGCAGGACCACAATAATCGTACTCGAATGGCATTCCCTAACGATATATATCTCACGCAGGAACCTTTAGAAAGGGCTACGAGAAGCGAACAAAAGGGCCGTTAAGTCGCATCGAAGGCGTTCTCGCGACTCCTCTTAAAGATTCATGCAACCAAGACGACGAATCTTTATAAGGACCCAAGGACGAAGGGACGAAAAGGGTGAAGAGAGAAATTGAGGGTCCGCGCGAGATCACCGTAGCAAACAAAACTTTGTTGAAACGCGAAGAAGCTGTGACCTGCCAACGACGACGACGACGACGACGACGACGACGACGACAACGGCCATGGTGGTGATGGTGGTGGTGGATGGCTTTTGTTAAGATCCATTTGAAAAGATGACGGTAACTGCAAAAGACCCTGAGGGTTCTCGATCTCTATCAATTTTTCACGATATCCCTACGCGTTCTCTCTCGCCCTTTTCAATTTCCTTCGTCATTTTCGAGAACGTCAAAACGTTTCTCCCAACCACAATCTTTTTCTCCATTATTTTTAATTATTCCCGAGTGCATTAACCTTAAACCACGATTCCATTTTAAGACTACAATGATTTTTGTTTATTTCTTTTTCTTTTTCTTTTTCTTTTTCTTTTTATTATTAATTCAATCGTCCAAAGGCCACAATGAGGGTCAATAGTCGATTTTTCTTCTTCTATAAAGTTTATTGGAATAAATAATATTGTTTTTTAATTATTAAAGGATTTACTCGGTGTCCTTTTTTTCATTGCCAAAAGATAAAAGTCTTAAAGTTTTGTAAGATACTGTCATTATTCCAATAAATATTGAAGTTTTTATTTGCACATTCTATACAGAGTTGGGAAAAAAATAACTTTATATACTTTTCCGATTCAATTAAGAAATCAAACATTTTCAAAAAATGTTTATTTTTTCTGTTTTTGTTTTCTCGAGTTTGCCTTACGAGCGATTCAATTATTCTTTCCAATTACCTAATTGCATTATAAATAGCAAATATTAGTAGCAAGTGTAATTTATTTCTCTCACTAATTTTATTATTAAAATGATAATTAATTAGATTATATTCGGATTTTCACTCGAGTAGTTGATTTTTCTGCTAGAACAAAAATACATATGCTTAAATGTTTTAAATGTATAGCAGCAATGACGCACGAGAATATTTTGTAATCGAGCAAAGAGACTACAGATAATCTTACCATTCACTCGTAACAAGACCGGCGTTTAGAAATGCGTTTCTCTTTTATAAACTCCACGAGATCTCTCTTATAAACACTCGACATAAGATATTCTATAGCGAACGCGAATACGGAATGAATCGAAATTTTTTGGCTGATTAAACAAAAAAATCAGTTGCACGATTTAACTGTGGAAGACTATTGAGAAAGCTGAAAATTTTCCCCTTTTTACTAATTTGTTTGTTTTCAAATAAAAACGTTAATTAAAATAGAACCTTGATTTAAATAATACAAAGATCATAATTATCGAGAAAATGATTTATAATTTAAGATCTGTAAGACGACGAAGAAAAAAATGTATTTTTCTAGGAATTATTTTAACAAACACGCGACCGAACATTACATTTTCTAATGCAAATATCAAATGGATTGAACGGAAAGTTCATACGTCCCACGCGGCACGGAACGTGTTGATGAAAAAAAAATTTTCGATTTTTTGAATTTGATAAATGGCTTTTTCCCCTCCCCCCTCATCCTCAAAGGTCCATTTACTTCGCGGATTACAAAACTAGGAACGTAGAAATTCGAGTGAGTTAAAAATAAAGTTTTCTATCATTCCCGAATCTCGAATTTAATATCTCGATCCGTGTTAAAGAGAAAGAGAAAGAGGAAAAGAAAGAGGAAGAGAAAGAGAAAGTGGTACGTGTGTGCGTGCGAGTGAGAAAGATAGAGAAAGATAGGAGAGAAAGCAAATAGGGAGAATTAACGCGCGTTACGGGTAAAAGTCAGCCGATAACTCTTGGGGGTGTTTTTGGAAGGGGGTGAGGAGGTTGTTGGCTGTGGTAGTGGTGGTTATGGCGATATTGGTTGGTGGTGGGTTGCTTTCGGTTCTCGCGAAAGGACGCACGGTGGTGGTGATGATGGTGGTGGTGGTGGTGGTGGTGGCGGGGTTGCGTTTATCGCGCATTCCGACCGCGCGAAAATAATTAAATTTTCAAAACTAATTACGGTTCGTTGCAATTATAACTCTCGGCGACATTCATCCGTGAACCGGCAGCCGTTCTCCCTCCCCTACCCCCAACTCCAAGCCCCTACCCCTTAGAAATCCAGAGATAAAGAGGCAAGATAGTTTCCGCGCGTATGCATGGGCGCGCGCGCGCGCACGCCCATGCGTGTTGTATTTATATTTAATGAGTGTGTGTAAACGCATACATAGGTTACACATGGGAAGAGTGAGGGTAAATAAAGGAGACAGAAGGGAACCTTCATCGACGAAAATTCAACGGAGACTTGCCCTGCTAGATTTTGTCCCGTCCGTCCCTTCCCATTCCCTTTAGGGACCGTATTGTGTTTGCTGTACCATGCTACCTCAGTCTTTCATCGGTTTTCTCTTCGCTACGAGAAACGCGTGAAAAGGTTCCTTTCTTTCTTTTATTCTTCCATTTTTTCTTTCTTTCTGTCTTTCTTTCATTCTTTCTTTCTTTCTTTCTTTCTTGGAAAGAAGAAAAGAGTAGGGAAAGAAGAGGAGGAGAATGAAAGGACGATTTAAGACTAGATTTACGCAACCCCTCCCCTCCTTCAATCTCGGAGATTATATCATACTTAAAGTTAAGAATATTATAAATATTTTCTTCGTTAGCGCAGATTTATAATGAATTTGTGTATTTTACTTTATGTCGTTGGAAATAAAAAATTGCTTACGTATTTTTTTTTTTTTTTATAAGACGAATTAAAAATAACGTTTTCCTTTTTCATTCCTGATAAATCAAAAGAAAAAGGAATAGATAGAGAAGCACGTAAAAGAATAAGAATAAATCGGGTGGTGCGATCTAAAACGCAACTCCCTCTTCTGATGCAAATCGCGATCCTTTAACTAGCTGACGTTTCAACCTTTCGCACTCACCCTTCGTGATACCACAACTCTCAGGCAAGCTCCACAACGTGTTACTCCGTCCGTCCGTCCGTCCGTCCGTCCGTCCTTCCTTCCTTCCTTCGAGTTTACGCTCCGTGACTTAAATTAACCCCGCGTGGATCCACCTACCCTTCTCCACCTCTTCTTTACCTCCTTTACCCTCGATCATCCCTTTCTCCGAATAACCGCTTACTAGAAACGGTTCATAAGTTAGTCACGAAACCCGTCGGGAGAAATAGAGAGGTGGTGGTGGGGTTTAGGGTTTGGCCTGTGTTTTCTCTCCTCTTCTTGTTCGGGACGAATCATCTTTATCGTTCAAATTTACTGCTATCTATTCTAGATTTACAGATATATTCTATGATATATTTTTTGATATCTAGCCAGAAAGAACCAATTAGAAATGATTCTACCTTTAATAAGTTGAATAATTCAATAGTTTCAATCATTACTTGAATTTTTTGGTAAATTAAAATTATTATTATTATACATATAATTGAGGGTCAAAATTTAAAAAAAAAAAAAAAAAAAAGAAAAAAAAGAATGAGTCACATCAAATTATTTTAAATGAAATTCATTCAATGTAATTTTAACGATATTGATTCAAAAATGAATCGTTAGGTAGTGCTTGTTATTTTAACATTATATGGAATTCATTTAATGTTCGAATGTAATCATTTAAATATCTCGAAAGAAGAGATATATAACTTATTGTTAAATTACTTTCATAATTATGGATGTAAATATTAGTTATTTGGATAAAGTTTAAACTTTGAAATTATTTCTTTTATGTTTTCAATTAATTTTGTATATATATATTATAGCATTTTAATTCTTTTATAAAAGTTCAATTTTTTTCCATATCGTTGAGTGTGGTCGAATTAAATATAGATGAGTAAGCAAGCCGTGATTTTTATGAAATTATTTTATTGCACTTTTACGTACTCTTTAAATTTCCTTGAAAGTATTTTAACTTTTACGAAGTAGAATAATTGTTATTACCCAACTAGAACTTCTTCTCCTCATTTACGAAAAAGTATAAAATTGTTTATTTATACATAAATACATCGAATAAAAGTTTCAATGGATTTGTAACTATTTTCTTAAAACGGGAAAGTTAAAAGTAAACAAATAATTATAACATCAAAACCCATTGAAAATTTGAACAGTTTCCTTCAAACCTCTACTTTAAACTTTTCTTTTATTCACGTAGAACAAATTATAATTTCTATCTCCAATCCCTTTTCTAATAGATCAACATACTAAATTTCCATTTGCATTATTATTATTTATTAAAGAAAAAATATATTTTAACTTATAATATATTTTAAATTATTTTAACCTTAGAAAAAATATATTTTACTTTTTTACGATATAATTTTGTTAACTCAATCTAGATATTACGTACGCGAACGAATTAGAGTTTGCAACAAATATTAAATCGATGATCGAAAGTGGTGCCAAAGGGGTTGTGTGTGTCACGCTCATCTATTTCTAAGCACTTCGATATCAGGCAACCTACCCGCATCCTGTAATTAGATCGAAGCGGATTTATTACGCCGTCTCGATTTGCATTGGGGTTAGAATTGGATTCGACGTGTATTATTCGCCTGGAGATTCCTCTCTTAGCAACCCTGTCCTTCCCTCTCTCTCTCTCTCTCTCTCTCTCTCTCTCTCTCTCTCTCTCTCTCTCTCTTTCTTTAACTTTAAAGGACTATCATTACGACAGAGGCGTTTCGCTGTCGTCCCTCTTAACAAATCGCAAAAGTTGGCAATACACTGGGGAGAAACGATCGGTCAACTAGAAAATTAAACGAATGAGATTTACACGACACAAGTAAAAAAAAAAAGAAATGTCACTTTATTAGTAGGGATTAAAAGTAAAAAAAAAAAGTAAAACGTTTGATCTACGAAAAATTTTAATCTCGAGTCAAATTAATCCAAAAGTCAAGTCACACATTTCATTTCCTTTCAACGGCTAATAAACAAATGTTCAAACATCCCCTGCAAAATATAATTTTGTAATTTCAGGAAAAGAAAAAAAACCAACAATTTATATTATATTATATAATTAATATTGGTATTTAATGTATGACAATGTATAATTTATTTATTCAATATTTTGATAGGATTGAGATTTATTTTTAAATGCTTTTTAGAGAAGATAATTTTACAAATTCAATGAACCCAAAAAAGTATGCGTTTGTTTCTTTTTTTTTTATATCGATGTATTTTTCATTTTAATTTAAATTAGATATACTTTGAGAGAGTAAAATTAAAAAATAATAAATGCAAAAATTTCCATTACTCCTTTTCCTGAGTTCGGGTCATCCCCTGTTGCGAAGTTTAGCGGTATTATAGTTCCGCTCCTGTTACTTTTACCGTTTTATTTTATTAAAATAATACTTGAACGAAGGAATAAAGCAAGAGGAACGTTAATGTAACTATGGAAAAGCGTTTTGTCGGAACACCGTTTACATCCATAATTCCGTTCGAAACAAATTGCCAGACGCGTACGTACATACGTTGAAAACCATTTCGAAACGAAGAGAAATTATGCAACAGAGTCCAACACAAAAACGAGAAAGAGAGGACGAAAGAGGGAAGGAGAGACAAATAAATAGAAACATAGATACAGGTAAACGAGAAACGGGAAACGAAATATCGGGAGACGTGGTTAAAGGGGTTGTGATGGAGGATGCGGAGGAGGAAGAGGAGGGTTGGAAGAGACGGAAAAGGATTTAGACTGAAAACAGAAGAGTACGTGATCCATGAAACCAGATACCGATTGCAATTTGTTACGATATTAATAATTATCGAGTTGACTGGAGCTCGGCAACAACCCCCGTTCGCAAAACGCAACCACGACTTTTCGTTCCGCACCTGGTGCACACGAATTGTGTTCTCGTTTGAAAATATTTCGGGACGAAAAGAGAGAGAGAGAGAGGGGTAGGGAGAGAAAGGTAGGGAGAGAGGGGTTCTTGCGTCCATGATAAATTGTTTCACCTTTTTTTTCTTTTTTATTTTTAGCGATAGTACTACGCTACTACGATTTTAATTGAACTTTCGTGAATGAACTATCGATACGATTTGACATTTTTTCACCCGACCTATTGCTCTAATCGATCTGAACGAATCTTTCTATGAAACAATACAAATAATGGATTTAAGGAAAATTGGATTTTATTCATAGTGCTTTTAGTATTGGTTCGATAACAAAAAATAAAGAGATGGAGAGATATAGAGAGAAAAATCCTTTGGAATTTATCTAAATCGCTTGATTTATTTTAGGTACATTTAACCGAGTCCCAACAGATTTATCAACTCCGTTAGAAATGACAGGCCTAAATCGTTTCGATAAAAATATCTACTTAAAATTCCTTTTTCTATTTTTTCTTTTTTTTTAAACATATATCCCACACATATACAAGCACACACGCACACAGACACACGCGTAATAATATCTTGTAAAGATTCTGATAAATGCAATATTAAACTAAAAGACTTCGAAATAGGCATAACACAAGGTCGACAGAATTGTACGACTTTCTTGAGATGGTGGCACAAATTGAAGACGCTTTCGAAACGAGGGTCTTTTCGGGTTCTAGAAGATAAAAGGAGATAGTGATAAAGATAAATAGAGATAGATAGAGAAAAAGATAGTACCTAGATAAAGATAGAAAAAGAGTGGAAAGCTTGCAGTAGTCGTTTCCAACGAAAAGCAACGATGAATCACATGGGTCTAGCGTATAAATATATCCTCCCTCTCTCTCTCTCTCTCTCTCTTGATTTTCCTCTCATTCGAGTAGAACACGTGCGTGAGAGAGTGGTCTTTTGGAACACGAGAAGCGAGACGATTCGCGAGATAATTCGTTGACGGCGCTTTTCGGACGTTCACCTCGCAGTTGAATGTGACATCATTGGTAAGATGCATTATTATTCACACTTTTAGTATTTTATATATGGCCGACAATGTTACACACTCGTTAATTATTTTTATAGCCTATTAACTCTCTCTTTCTCTCTCTCTATCTATCTCTCTCTCTCCTATTCTCTTTCCCTTCCTTTATTTTCATTCTTTCATTGATGTCTCTATATTTTTATAGCCTATCACTCTTCCCGTTTTGTTTCTTCTTATTCTTGCATCGATGTCTCTCTATCTGTCTAACTATTCCTATCTCTGTTTCTATTTCTATCTCCGTCTTGTTTTCGTTCGATATTGCGTACTCGAATCGTACACAAACAAACACACCGTTAGACGAGCAAGCTCCCTTGGCGTCTACTATTCCCAATTACTTGATTCGCCGACTAATTGTTATCTAGCAATTAGTACGCGTAAGCTAACAGTGAACGGGTCACGATATTGTTAACTCGTTTACATATGAAATACAAAGTTATTTCATTGAGAGAGAGGAAGATATAAACGAAGACAAAGAAGGTAGAAAGGAAAACATTTGAAAAACAATAAAATGAACAAAATATTCCTGATTAGCTGGGCATTCCGAATGACAACATCTCACCGCGCTATTTCCGAGCAATCTGAGAGAGAAGTACAGTCATCTCTCGAAGTTATGGTTAGGGAACCGAAAGTCGGGATACAACTTAGCATCTTGCAATAATTATCGATTCGCGTATATACATCATACACACACCCACACAATCAACAGTAGAGTCCTTCATATTCTCCTTCAACTATCGCTCGATAGTTCTGTGTGATTATTTTATACTCTTGTACACTCGCATTCTTACGTTTATTGATTTGTATTAAGTCTTTAAGTATGAAACGTCTGATTATTTTGCTTCAATTTCAATTGGGAAACCTTACATTTCATACCTTTCAATTTTAATTTGAACAAAATATTGGTATTTTTTCAAGATATTAAATATTAACTAGTTATAATTAAAAAGTTTACACTAAAATGAATCACGAATTATGTGATATCTCATCTAAAAAAAGAAAAAACGAGCTTACACAGCTTTCAAATTAAACGGTCCATGTAATTCTATTACTGTATTACAAATTTTCTTATATTCGGACGTAACGAGTAAGAGAAAAGGGGCTAATAAGAAGCTCAGTTTCAAGGAAGAACAAATGAAGGAGTATAAGAATAAGTAGAAGATGAAGAAGTAGAGTGGACGAAATAGATGAGAGTGGAACAAATCGGTTGGACGATGGCCACTTGAAAGATTCCACTTACGAAAGGATTCGCTATCCTGCCATTCTCTAACATTTCCTGGCAAACCATGTTGGCAAGTAAAGAGAGAGAGCACTGTGTGTCTCGAGTGTTGCCGAAATTGCTGTTGAACGACGTCAGCCTGAGTTTCACGAGTTCTCCCAAATATTCCCTCTACTTCTACCAGTGTTTCTCTGTTACTGCGCTAACGAGTATTCTCTTTCTTTCTCTCTTTCTCTCTCTCTCTTTCTCTCTCTCTCTCTCTCTCTCTCTCTCTCTCTCTCTCCCCCTCTTTTTCTCGTGTTAAACAAACCGTTACGTTAGACACACGCAAATTTCCTCTTCTTTTTTTAATAACGTGGTAATGTATCCGCGCGAATGTTCCCGCAACTGTGTCTAATAAAAAATATTTAACATTAACTTATTTTTACCATAGCGGATCAAATGACTCCTATTTTCAACAAAAGTCATATTTTGTGTCCTTATTAGTCTCCTTTTTAAGGATTCGAGTAGTCACTTCTCAACTAACATCTTCTCATACTTATTCAATACTTTCAAAAAGATTGCGTTTTTCTATCGCTTGTCTGTAGTTAACACTGTTTTTATTTTTTGAAACGTGTATTTCATCATATTTTGTTAACCGTGCCCACGTTGTTCGACTTTAGTTAACTAAAGGGAACTAATAATTCAACGTTGCTAGGCCGTTGACAAAAATTCATATTTTTTACAATATATATGTCATTGCATTTGTGCAATAAAAATCCTTGACTCACCAAATAACGCTATTACTTGTAAGAAATATTGCGAAAAAATTGACAACCGATCATTTAGATCTATCATGGTAGGTTTAACGTTAATATCAACAAAATATTCTTACAATTAAAAAATATTACATATATAAGAAATAAAAATATTATGAATTCATGTTCCTTGAAAGAAGTCTTCTTCCTAAAGATTCTTCGAAGCGAAAAATCCTTTCGCCGTTAAAGACACTTCGATAGTTTCTACCTATCTTACTTTTTCTTTATACTAGAAAGCGTAATTATACCGAATAAATTGTCCCTTTCTCTCTCACGCCTACACTCCTTTCTTTTTCCCTCCCCCCCCCTTTTTTTTTTAATTTTTTCACTTTTCTTTTTTGTCATAATTAATGAACGCGAATGTCCGCGCGCTGGAAAAGATAAATAATCTCGAGTCTTACCTCGCGGGACGCTAATTAGCACTCGTTTTTAATCATTCACACGCGAAACTTTATGCTAACGTTTGCCTTCGGATACAGTAACATTCCTACCAAGCGCGCAGCTTGCTTCTTTTTTATTTTTTGCCTCCTTTTTTCCTTCGTTTTTTCTCCCCCATCAATAAGAAAAAATTCAAATCGGAAACTAATTGTTGTTGGGAATCAGATTTCCTTCAACGAGAAAATATGTTTATGATTAATCGATGAGTGGCAGGTGTGTGTGTGTGTGTTTGTCCAACAATTGAATTATGAAATAGAATGAAAATGTAAGTTTAAATAATGACGAATGAATTTGAAAGATAAGTAATAATAAGTTGTTCCCCATCGAAGGAATCTCTCAACTTGCTGGATTATATTAGTGAGTGTGTGAGTGTGTGTGTTTGTGTGTATGTGCATCGATGTGTCTCGAGACATAAATCTGCACAGTTGCACAATGTCTTCTTCTTAGGTATAACGGAACGTACATATGCATGTACGCGTGACGAGATGTGACGCGAAACGAACAGAGAAAGACGAAGAACAAAAAGAATAAGGAAAGGATTTGTGAATTGGAGAATAGCCAAGAAAGTAATCCTTTCTCTCTCTCTCTTTCTCTCTCTCTCTCTCTCTCTTTCTCTTCCTATTTCCCTTTTTCTCCAACATAGACATTTTTTATAACATTAAGGACAATTTTATAAAGAGATTTAAAAATTCGCATTGATGTTAATTTTGTGAATATTTATAATAAAAATATCTCTTTTTTCTTTTTTTGTTCGATTTATCTACTTTTTTTCCTACGTAAATCCACGTTTTGTGATGAAATTAAATCCACCAATATCGGAAGATCGAAACGTCAAATGCATTTTGAAAAAATATTACCATATATATATGTGTGTGTATGTATGTGTGTGCGCGCGTGTATACAGAAATACATTAAAAAAAAATAAAAATAAAAATAAATATGGAAAAAAAGAAAGATAGATAGATAGATAGATAGATAGATAGATAGATGTATGCGAAAGAATATGTTCGATGTGTAGGAAATTGAACGATTTTCTAAATTGAATCAAACCAAAGCGGGAATTACATAATCGCACGCGTAACCCGAGGGAATCCTCGGCCGGGACATTCCTGCGGGCGAATACACGAAAATCTCCGCAGGGAATATACCGACTACCCCTTCCCCCCCGCTCTCCCCTATACACCCTCTTGTTCGTGCTTTCACCTTCTCTCTTGCTTAACCTCTACCCTTCCATCTATCTATCTCTATCTACCTATCTATCCATCTATCTATCTATCTATCTATCTCACTCTCACTCGCACTCACACTCACATATATACATATACATACACACATTCTCTCTGTCATACGTTCTATCCATCTAGACAACTGTCTCTGGACGTTGGTACGTTTCTCCATGGGGAAACACGTTGGTTGGTTTCGCTTTGCATTCAGAGCATGTCCATCGACCGAACGCGACACGCATTTGCAACAAAATAAGCGAGCCTATGACGCCTTCTTCCGTGAGTATCCTACACCTACCTCCCACCTCTCCTCTCTTTCTCTCTCTCTTTCCCTCTATCCTCTTCTCGTAATCACGTATGTATGTGTAAGAAGAAAAAAATGTACACGGGGAAAATATATGTAACAAAATTCTAGGAACATTTGTAAATCGTGCTAAAAACTTTGCTACCCGTAATTTTAATATTTATATATTACGATTATGTGTCTTATAATATTATTCGCGTCTACGATGTATACGAAAATTTAGATAACGATTTATAGATATAAGATTTGTTGGATATGATTTTATTGGTTGACCAATAAGTTATGTCGTTAGTTTGTCGGTATGGAAAATTTATTTTAATCATGTATCGGCCATTTCGATTCATTGAAAATTCGATGGTGTTAATAAATCAGGTGAATATGCAAGAAAGCATATAACACATTATATGAGAAAATACACTTTCTATTGTTCCTCTTCAAATTCAAATAAATAAATATTATAAAATTTAACCGAAAAAAAAAACAATGAACTTGCATGCTTTCATTTGCAAAAAAATTCGACATTACTTATTGGCCAATCAAATAAAATTTGTACAGAAATTAAATGATATATCAAATAGATTTGTTATTCAATTTAACGAGATTCTAATCGGATCCGTTTCTTCGATTCGGGTAGGATTTTCCGGTATAATTCGTAGGCAGTAATTATTGTATCGATATCGATATCGATATCGTTTATTTGTACGGTTCTGTGCGTCAATATTATTACAGATTAATCGTCGAGGCGTGTGCGAGCAATGGGGACGTTAACGTTACTGCGTGATCAATTTATCAAAATGAAAATAATACCGGTACTCTCGTAGGGACAGACTATCTCGATCGAATATAAAATAAAAAAAATTCTACTGGATGTATACACACACATTTTACCAATTACAGGACATATTCATACACTCGTACACCCTCGCACACTCTCAAACTCTACTCTATTCTCTCTCTCTCTCTCTCTCTCTCTCTCTCTCTCTCTCTCTCTCTCTCTCTCAAACTTACAATCATATGCATCACTTAACGTACTTAACCAAAATAAAGATAAGCTCTGTAACGTTTTGCGCGAGCTATTGTATTCAACAGTTTAATTATTAAGAGGACAACTTTGTTAAATACGTATGTTACGTAACCATCGAACGTTCGGGATAAAATTGAAAACGATAGACGACGACGACGACGATGATGATGACGATAATAATAATAATAATAATAATAATAATAGTAGTAGTAATAATAATAATAATAATCAACCGAAATCAATTAAATCCTTAATTAAATGAAACAGTAAACGATGGATATTTGTGTCTGATAAGACAATAATTAATTTGTTATAAATTGAAAATGAAACGAATTTGAGAAGAATGAGAAAGGAAGGCAAAAAGAAAAGAAAAAAAAAGAAAAAGTAATCGAAAAGGGAGTAACAGTAAACGATCGATTATCCTTCGGCCGAAAGGGGTGTTAGCAGGAAATTACGTCGATGCAATCGAGACTAACACAGACGAAGGATTTCGAAGGATTCCTGTGTAGAAGTGGACGAATTTGTACGTGGCAAACGATGCGAGCGACATGCGAATGCGCAACCAGCGAGTACAACAGCACATGCATGCCTAGGTGTACGTTTGCTAGGGTCTAGAAATCGTTCTGTCTGTCTCGCTCCTTCTCACGTAGTTTCTCTTCCCTGGATGTATTAACCTTCGTACGAAGGTACTAGCCAAGCTATACGAATATGTGTAAGTGTGCGAGCGTGCGAGAGAGATGCCGAATGGATGTTCGTTCAACGATGGCATGTGTCCCGCGTGATGGACGCGCAGTACGCGACCGAAACCACGGCTAATTGGGCACGATAATTAACAAGACCGACATCCAAATTGCACTTCACCGTACCATGCTGCTACCGATGCTACCTTCTCTTCGTGTTTATAACTAATTCTTTTTCTTTTTTTTTTCTTTTTCCATTCATTTTCTAAGACCACGATTGCATTTGCACTGTGTTACACTTGTAAGATCTTCGTCCTAGTTTCTTTTCCATAATTTATTAATCCTTTGAAATATCCGAAACCAAGGGGTAATTAGGCACGATAATTAACAAGACCGACACCCAAATTGCACTTCACCGTACCATGCTGCTACCGATGTTTCACTCTCTTCGTGTTTCTAACTAATTCTAGCACTTCTTCTTCTTCTTCTTCTTTTTTTGTTTTGTTTGTTTCATTACTTTTCTAAGACCACGATTACATTTGCACTGTTGCACTTGTAAGATTTTCGACCTAATTTTTGTAACATAATTTATTAAACCAGGGTTTATTAGGCACGATAATTAACAAGACCGACATACAAATTACACTTCACCGTACCATTCTGCTACCTATGTTACCTTACTTTTATGTTTATAACTAATTCTTTTTTCATTACTTTTCTAAGACTATAATTGCATTTGCACTGTTGCACTTGTAAGATCTTCGACCTAATTTCTTTTCTATAATTTAGTAATCCTTTGAGTACTGAATATTCTCGGCGGAAACAATTCACGTGGACGGAATGCGTCCACCAATTGCGATCTTTGAGGATGGAATAATTCTTTTGCTAATGTGAACTATGTTGATTGAATAAAAAAAAAAGAAAACAATCTAGCGTAAAAGAGGTTTAAAAAATTTGATAAGCATGTATAATCCACGCAGTAGCTTTCATTGAACGTATATATGCATCCATAATACTAAGAGAATTAATAATTATCAGATGAGTATAAAGAAAGTCTGCCTTCTCTGTACAGTCACTAGACATCGGAATTAATAGAGGAAAAAAAAAACAAAAAACAAAAAACGAAAAAAAGAATAAATAAATAAATGAACAAAAAAGAAAACAAACATGCATGGAAAAAGAGAAAGAGAGAAATCATGTCGTAATCTCATCGCGAAAGAGAATAAATTTCAACTGGACGGATACGTCGGGTTGCATAAAAATCCGCCGTCTACCGCAAATTTTTTGCCTCCAAACACGAACCGAATCCGAAAACGAGAGAGAGAGAGAGAGAGAGAGAGAGAGAGAGAGAGAGAGAAAGAGAGAAAGTAATTTTTTGTTTTCCGCTTAGTCAGAAAAATCGTTGCGTCGGAGAGAACCAACGGTGTACCCACCGGCCAGCCCTATGGTGATATTTTTTTATTTTCTCATAACGGGAGATCAATTTCCCATCTACCATTTGACTTTTTCTCTTTTTATCTTTTGAACGTCGTCGTCATCGTCGTCGTATCGATGCACCATGAAATACAACTTTTTGCTTTTTTTTTACGAAGAAACTTTGTTGGGAGTATTTTTTTGGAAAAAACAAAAATAAAAACATCGTCGACGTGTTTGCCAATTTTTTACTAGGGGAACCAAAAAAAAAGAAAAGAGGGAAGAAAAAATCGTAACACGGACCGCAAGCTGTGAATCGCAAAAGTAATTAACCGATGATACATTTTAAAGTGAAAAAGAATTTCATAAAAGTCCGAAAAAATAATCTCTCTCTCTCTTTTTCTCTCTCTTTCGCTTCCGTTCCATCAATGGGAATCGCAAATGGATAAAAATAAAATAAAAGAAAAGGGAGGGGACGAGAAGAAGAAATAAAGATCCAAAGTTTGTTCTTTTTATCGAACCGAACGAATATAACCCGTGCCACCCTCGCGCGTTTCTTTAGCCATTGTTTTGCTTCGGCAATGGCCGAAAAGCCGCTTCCGGCGTCCACACAATGCACTCCCATATATACGAGAGAGAAAGAGAGAGAGAGAGAGAAATATAGAAAGAACCAAGTAGCACGTGCGAGTGGGACTGTTTACGCAACATGCATACATACATGCATATATATGATCCATCATCTACATACACACACACACACACACACACACAAATCTACACAAATGTACATACGAGTGGCACGCGTGAAAACGTTTTGACGCTTCGTTCGGCACGTTAGGGTCCCATTGTCTTTCATTATTGCTACTAAATTATCTCTCGTTATAAAACAATCGTCCATTATCGTATTGCGTATTTACGATTCGAAAAGAACTCAATCGTTTCGATTTAAACAAGATTAATTCGTTTTAATATATTTTACTTGAAATTATGTTAAACGAAGGAAAACAGTTTTAATTGAGATTACATTTCTGTTATATAAAGATTGTTCAAATTTATGAAGTTTTGGATAGATGGAAATTATCTTAGGTCGAGGCTCATATTGTGTTACCGAGTTACTCCTAGCATGTTAGAAGAGGGTTCTTCCCAAATTGTGGTCCGCAGAAAAAGAGAGAAAAGAGAATAAATTGTTATTATTATTAAAATTTATTTAAATTTATATTGAAATGTGTAATTTATTGACGATGCAATTTAATAAAGTTTATTTAAAAATAACTAACCGGATTTGATTATTAATCAATTTAAAAAAAAAATACAAATCAACGCTTAAAAATAATAATGATATATGTTTTTAACATCAAAGTGGAACGTGGAAAAAATTTGGCAAGAAATACTGGTCCACGATCGAAAAAGATTTGGAAAACGCTGTTAGAAGATAATTAAGTATGGGTATTAGTATACGGAATGGTATCATGTT
Source organism: Polistes canadensis (assembly GCF_001313835.1). Classification (NCBI taxonomy): domain Eukaryota; kingdom Metazoa; phylum Arthropoda; class Insecta; order Hymenoptera; family Vespidae; genus Polistes; species Polistes canadensis. The sequence continues at coordinate 3,635 of NW_014569638.1, read as the reverse complement.
GCAGGGATCTTAAGGTTGCTTTGTACGGAATCAATTCATGGGTATTTTTCGTTTTAACGGCCACAGTTAAAAGCTCTTTTACGAGTTTCTTTTAGCTCTTGTAAAAGAGAACAAAAGAGGGAACAAGAAAATTTAGGATCTCCACCTCTCTCTCTCTTTCTCTTTCTTTATTTCGTTGATTCAGCAAGAACGACCTTCAAAGGACGACGCAACGAAACCCTTCTGGGTTTCTTGCGGACGAGAAGAATCTCGTCTTTGCCATCACGAGAATAGAAATTTAACTGTTGAACATTAAATCTTTGTAGCTTAATACTGCTAGCTTTTCCTTTCAGTACGTCTACCTCCTCGTTATCACAAGAATATTACGAACGTAATCGTATTCTCTTTCCGAGAGACGTCTAACCGATATATATATATATCTTATTTCAGACACAATTAATTAAATCTGAGAATGAGTATAGCAAAATGTTTCTATACGCTCGGTTTGTTAACATCCTCGATTTTACATTTTATAACGAGTTTTCTCGAATGAATTTTATTCCAATCGCTAGGAAGATATTCTGTACCTGACAATAAAACAATAATAAGATAATATTAAATTGAATAGAAAAAATGCGATAAAATCCTTGGATTGCGAGTAACTTGATTTGCGAGTGTTCTTCGAGATGAGAACAAAAATTTGGATTTTATGAATTAACAATGTCTTGCAACGTATTGCAAGCGGTACGAATACGTTTGGCAAACTAATAAGGATTAACTTGTTTAATTGTTACTTAGTATTATATATTTGATATTTATTTTTATATCAATTAACAAATTATTTGATTTTCCTTTATATATTTCTTTCTCACTTGGATGCATTGATATTAGGATATTATGGATTACGAAAACATTTTTGTAACAAAATAAGCTCGCAAACTAATAATTTCACAATATACGAATTAGAAAATCTATCAAAATATGAATTATTTTTGTATTTAACGGACAACAAAATTGAAACGAATATATTAAACAAAGAAAGGTTTGCTAGTGAAATACGTTTTCATGATCGAAACGATCATAGATAAATAGAGAAGAAGTAGAAGAAGAAGGGGGTTGGTCGCGAGAGGGTTGAACGAAAGGGCGTGCACGAGGACGACGAGCAAATTCCAAGCGATTTCGGCGCCGAGTTTCGTATCAGATCATACACCGATGGAGAGATCCTTATCGAGGGTGGAAGAGGGGTTGGATAGGGGTAGGTGGGGATGATCGGTCGCACGGTTTTCGAGAGAACCAGATTGAATTTCGATTCGGTACGCGCTGGGTTATTCTCTCTCTCTCTCTCTTCTCGTATAGCTTCCCAATTATTCGTGCAAACATGCGGGTATGCATACCTTGTAGCTGATAACCCCAGGTGAGTAATCAAGGTGAGAGCTACACCGATGTACACACAGTGGACGAGACCTTGTATGTATATGAGCAAGAGAACTGCTGCTAACTATGGATACCAAGCTTTCAAACGAAACCGAAATCAACCCTTTTCGTTCGTTCGTTGCCTGTATTATCCCTAAGATTGTTTTCCAAATAAATTTTGTATCCAAAACAAAAAATCATGAAATAAACATTCGCTTTGCTTGATTTCAGATTGAAACATTTGCGAGTCTAGCAGGACATTACGATTGGTGTACAAAATTTCATGTCGAGTTCTACACGCGATACGGTAAGGGTTAACCCAAGCATCTTATTTTCCACAAGGCTTGAATGAATCATTTTGTAAATTCTTAAAAGAGAAATTATTTTGGAAATTAATTCTTTTTTAATTAACTTTGTACATTAACATTTTAATTCCGTTATATAAGTTATATTTTTATTTTTATCATCCCTTAAACCTATATCGAAATTTCAATATCCCAAGTATCATACGCGTATATTTTTTCAAATAAATAATATTATTCAAAATTACGTATATATATTTATTACCGAAACCCCAAACGAGATCGTTCTCGATGTTAAAAAAATCTCTAGTTACGTAAACTAAATATTCCACCGTTAAAAAGAATATTTTATTCGTCATAAAAATAAGAGATGGTGGCGATAGGGGGAGGGTAATGTAAACGATAAAACTCGAAGGCAGACCACCACCAAGGGTAGGGAAGGGGGGGGAGGGTAATTGCAGACAGCAACCTATGCGGAGAACTACGACGCGTGAACGTTCGGAGAGAAGTGAATTTTATTTGAGATTTGTCGAAAGCCAAAAGTGAAGCAGCAACGAGAACGAACGAACGAACGTGAAAAAAAAGACAGAGAGAGAGAGAGAGAAAGGAAAAAAAAAATGGTCGGATCAAGAGGACGAGAGGATTCGAAGGAGAGCAAACGAGCATCCAATTGGAAGAACTAGAGAGAGGCTTGGTTGGTAGGGTTCGGAGGAAACGGAAAGATGGGAGTAAATAAACCCCTTGACACCCTCCCTCACCTCCCCTATCCCACTAGCACCTCTTTCCCTCTTTTCTGGTCGAGGGTTGGAATCCGTGGCGCACGGCCACGATGAAAATTGCGTTTCATCTCGATACACGCGAGAAGTCGGCATTATTGAGTAGCAAGGATTTAATAAAAAATTCGAGTCAGGCAGAAGAAAGAGAGAAAGAGTGAGTGAGAGAGAGAGAGAGAGAGAGAGAAAGTACTTGAAGAGGAAAAGAGGTCGTAGAGAGGCGTGAAGGTGGACGGGAAAAGGGGTGTAGCCAGTCAATTTGAGAAGAGACGCGAGAGGACATCTTCCTTCGCGAGTGGAATATCGAATAAACTCTCTTTCTCTCTCTCTCTCTCTCTCTCTCTCTCTCTCTCTCTCTTTCATTCCTTCTATTTCTCACTCCCCGCACCCCCTCTGATCCCTCTCGTGTCCCTCTTATCCCTTCTTTTTGCCCGACCGTAAACGTAGGCCCTTTTGCACGTCTCCGCAACCGAAAATAGGGACGACGACCGGAAGGAATGCGAACCAGGATAGAAGGCGTCGTTTGCGATTTTTCGGTTCGACCTGAAAGCTTTCGAGAGAAAGAGAGACCGTAAAAGATAATCCGGTACTTCTTCTCTTCTACTTCTCCCTTTTACTTTTATTATCTGCAAATACTTCGGACGATTATTATCCGTTTTTTAGATGAGAGGTACGATGGATATCCTTTAGAAATGAAACGTAATTTATTCAATGATCACATTTAGAAAATTATATTCTTTAAACATCTGATTGGATTTTATAATTTGATTGTTCTTTTCTTTTTCCTAATAACGGTCGATATTTAAAAAAATAGAAAGAAATAGAAAGAAAAGATGATCCAGTTTTTAACGTTAAGCAAAGTTTTCAAGATAAATTTACGCGAAAGGGTAATTTGAATGTATGAAAATTTAAATATTTCTAAGTAATGGGTATTGAAATGAACAAACTTTTCTCGAAACTTATTCATCCCTATTGTTGAGAGAAACTGGTAGAGAAACTAAGAAGAAAGGTCGATAGAGGAAGTCAGACCAGAGGGAAATTAACGTGGCAGCTGGACGAATACCGAAACCGTTCGACAGCTGCCAAATCAGTGCAAGCACAAGCTCTCTCTACTATTCTCTCTCTCTCTCTCTCTCTCTCTCTCTCTCTCTCTCTCTCTCTCTCTCTC
>NW_014569637.1:564682-571820 GCF_001313835.1 Polistes canadensis | reverse complement strand
ATATACTATTTATATAATAATTGAATAAAAGAAAAAATAAATATTATCATATATAACATTATATATGATAAAAAATTCGTGTTATAACAATAACAAGGATTTAAATAAAAACAAAAAAAAGAAGAAGAAGAAGAAAAGTTAACACAGATATAAATACGTAAAACGTAAAGGTCCGAGGGCACTGTTAAGGGCTACGTCAAAAATAAGAGAAGAGAATAGAAGAGAAGAGAACCTGGCACGTCATTTTTCTTTTGTCGTTCTTCTCTTCGCGGACAAAGCCCAAACCACTTCGGTGAAGACGAGAGTGAGAGAGAGATGAACCAAAAAAAGAAAAAAAAAATAATAGAAAGAAAAAAAAAAGAAAAGAAGAGAGAGAAAAAAAAGTCTCCCTCGCGTGGGCCCAGAGGCAAGTCGTTTTTGGCCAGAAGAGTAACCGGAGTGTGCCCCATGGACGACTGAAGGGCCACCACCTGCCCTTACCACGAAGGACCCCCCTTTTACGTCCACTTTATTAGCTATTATTATACGCGTGCTTAGCTCCGCTTTCCTTCCATCTTCCCGTTTCTTTCTTTCTTCTTTCTTCTTTCTATATCGTCCCATTCCTTCCCTTTACTTTTCCTTTTCTCTTTCTCACGAGACACGCCCGCGCCTGTTTAGAAATATTTCACGAATGCTTTTTGACTTAGGCCAAACCGTAGAAGAAAGAGTTCGTTATTTCTCTGGTATATATTCTATGGTTTTCTTTTCTTGGTTATTCCAACGTAGCCTAAACAAGTGACTCCAAACTCAACTCTCTTTCTCTCTCTTTTAAAAATCTTGAAAACTTTCTACCTCCGAAACTTCACGCACGCAATAATATCGTTTTGCTTTACGCGTGTCTTCTTCATTTAGTCTTCACAATCCCATTCCTACTTACCTACTATTTACTTTACGTTTTGGTATTAGTGACACGAATAAATACCAAGTGTAAAACCGGTTTGTTGTCAAAGAAAGAAAGAGAGAGAGAGAGATATATATAACCATGGGAGAGCAATTACGTGGCGTAAAATAAGGCGATTAAACGCGACCATCTCCTATGGGATAAGATTTCTGGAGCAACCAGATCCTCTCTTGGATTTTATTCTTTCATCATATTTTCTCTCTCTCTCTCTCTCTCTCTCTTTTTCTATCCTTTTTTTTTATTTCATTCCTATCTCGTAAACTTCATTAAAGTAATCTCTATAAAATCCTTATGACGTAACACGTTTAATCCCGATACGTACAAATGATACGTACAATATCCAAGTAAGATGAAAAAAAAAAGGATAACGAAAAAAATACGAATATAAATCCAAAAAGGAATGATTAGAAATGATCACGAGAAGTTCAATGATTTTGTTGCACTCGTAGAGATTTCAATGAACAAAAAAAATAGGAATAGAAAATATTATAACTATGTGTGATCATTTGGGGGTGATTTTAGAAAAAATTATTTGAGCATTTTTATGACGTAACGTTTGATCCCGACACGTACAAAATCCAAGTAAGAAGAAGAGGAAGAAGAAAACAAAAAAAGACAGAGAAAAATACGAATATAAATCAAAATAATGTTTAGAAACGATCTCGTCGAGTAATTCCAATTGATTTGCATTCGTAGAAATTTCACAGAAAAAGAAAAAACAACAAAGGAACATAAAATGACGGTATGATCAATTGGTTGGTTTTTGAAGAAATCATTTGAGCACAGATGATTTTTGTTGTACAGAATCTGAAAAAATCAAATCGGGCCTTGATCGTTTGGTTCGGCAATTGATTGGAGATTTTCGGCGGACACGTGCCTGAGCTTCGCGACTTCAATCTCCGATTTCGAAAACATCCGTCTAAATGAAAAGTTGCATAACATTCTAACAGGAATTAGTAAGGATTGCAAAGTCTACTCTCAAAGAAAATAACCCCGTCAAAAGTCATTAAACGAAATACTATTGTAATACTTGTCCCGACAAACCGAACATGCATCTCAGCAATTGTTACATGAAATATCATAAAAAACAAAATTACAAAAACTAATGTTTCAGAAATTATCTTCGTAAAGATGTGTAAAGATACATTAAATATCTATATATGAAAGTTTAATGCGTTAATTAATATGTGCACTTATTTAATGTTAGAGAAATGAAATTTACCAAAGACGCTACGAAACGCTTCGAGTTGTTGGATAAGTCCGCGCGGAAACAATCTCGAGTGCAAAGGGTTAATATTCTCAAAACAAATAGAAAATGAGCTTACACCACTTTCAAAATAAACTGTCCATTATATATGTGTGTGACATAATCGTTAGGACAGTTCGGCGCCAAGGACCAATAAACGTGCGATTGGCTATCGGAAGCCAAACTCAAAGCCAGACAATTTGTCGTCGTTATCGAAAGGCCTCGGACTCGAGGTGGGCAAAGTCGACGGATAATCATCGACATTGCCGACGACTGTTCGACTGTTCCGAACGTTCGACCATTCTCATGCATTCGACCGATAAGGCTACGTTCTTATTCGACCTCTTTACACCCACCCACATTCGGCCACACTTATACCTCCCACGGGAATGGTTACTCCAGTTTACGATAAAATCGACCTCGAACCAACTCCGAGTAATACTCGTCCTCGAGTTTACTCCCCAACAATATCCCCATTGAGTAATTTGAGATCCCACAGTGGGAGATAAAGTCACGTGAAATGTATGCCGTGAAAGTAGAAATCTAAAGTGTATTGGGGATATGCGTATATATATTCGATATTTTATATAATACTAAGAGATAAAGTACTTAGTATACGATAAATTGTTTTCACAGAGATTTTATTTGACTTTTCTACATTGTATTTTAATAATAGTTAAATGTAAGTGGTCGTTGTATTTATTATTTTATTATGACTGTATATTGTTACATTTTTCAAATTAATTAAATGTTGGTTCTTACATTTTTTTTTTCTTTTTATTTTATATATATATATTTAGTCACGTGTGTGTGGCAAAATGAATTATTGAAAATTAAAATCTAAACAAATTTGTTAAATACAATGACATTTTATATAATATTTTAATAAAAAGTCCGAAAGATATTTTTCTATATTATATTTATTATAATTTATTATAATATTGTCTGTGAGAGTAACGTATATTTAAAAAATAACAATTATTTTTTCCCGTGGTGTACCGGTATACTATATCAGTAATTAAATTTGAAAATTATTGTCTGAAATAGTTGAGAATGCGTTTGAAAAACTTCTCGTTGAAAATGGGAGAACGTGAGTCCACGAAAAACTTTGTACCTTTTGAATCGTGCACGTACGTTTCTTTCAAAAGAACGTGGAATAATAAACAAGTATACCTATGTATGTATACTTCTGTTAAATAAAGATTAGGTATCTAACCTTGCGAGAAATTAGAAGAAACGAGAACAAAGGAAAAAGTTTTAGTGTCGTTACGTTTCCTCTTAAAGTTTAGAAACGGGTCTTGAAACGAAGGATACATCCTATTTCCTCTTGAAATCGGAGCACGTGCGAGCAAGCTCACGATATATACAAATGTAAATTACGTATACGCGTGTCGGAGTTACAACGTAATAGAACACGTGCGAGATAATCGACTCCATTTAAAATTACGAAAGCATTACTTTAACCAAATTTTTATTTACCAAAAAAGAAAAAAAACGAAACAAGAAATTACAATAAAAAAAAGCGTCTATATGTCTCTCTTTTTCGTAATTAATTTAATTTAATTAAAAAAAATTCTCCAATCGAAATATAATCTTTTGTATTTCTATCACACAAGTAACAATAAAAATAAAAAGAAAGAAATTAAAAAAAAATGAAAGATCAAACGAAATTTCACACAACCAAGGATAAATTTTTGAATTCTTTATTAATAATTACGTACAAATTTACTATAAAAACAAAAAAAAAATAAGGATAAACATTTCAAGAAAAACACGAACACACGAATGTGGTAATAAAAAGAAAAATTAATAATAATATAAAGACACACACACACACACACACACAAAAACGAAACAAACAAAAATTGGATGCACTCGAATGAAAGAAAGGATGTCTGTAAAAAAAAAAATCCTGAGGGAGAGCTTTCGGAGAAGCAGTGTTTTTTTTTTTGGTTCTTTCCTCTCCCACTTCTTTTCTTCGCAAACGTATACATACACATACAAATATATACACATATATTTGTGTGCGTTTGAAGTGGAAAGAGGAAACTGCAATCTCTCGGGCGCGCGACAGGGTGCCGAGATAGAAGCAATCTGCAAACACGAATTGGCCATTTGGCTTGGCACGGATCCGTGCCGTGCGTTGCGCATGACCGTCCTCGCATAATTTTCTTTGGCCCCGTAACTTCCTCCTTCACCTTTTTCCCTTTTTCTTTCTTTCTTTCTTTCTTTCATTCTTTTAGTTTTCGTTTTATACTTTTAATCTTTTTACACTATCCTTTTTTTATTTTTTTTATTTTTATTTTGTTTATCCTCTCTTGCTCGTTCATTCCTCTTCTCTCTCTCTCTCTCTCTCTCTTTTTCTTTTGGTTAATCTTAAAAAAAAAAAAAAAAGGAACAAAACATATTCGTACACTTGTAAGCACAAAGTGTGAACTGGCTCCTTTAAAACTTTACAAACAAGAATCTCGTATCATCGATTATTCTCTTCCCATCCCCGTAATCATTTTTTTTTACTTTTACTTTACTTACGTTCGTTTAATTTTTTTCTTTTTGAAGTTATACTTCTTTTGGCGCGCGTTTTGGAAAGTGAAGTTAGATGCGATCGAAAAATCAACACCACGAACTTGTCGAGATATTTACGATGCGCGCGCAAATTGAAATTATTTTTGAGGTTATATTCGTTTTGGTACGCACGTAAGAAGTGCGTACATAAGTACACACACCAGTTTTTTAAATCTCTTCTTTCCTTTCCTTTCTTATGGTCTTTTTATTTTTGTTTTTATTTTTCCCCCCCAACTGATCCTTTTCATTTATCAATTCGTATCTTTCGTCGAACATAACACTTGCAATACAATGACAGAAATCGAGTTTCGCGATTAATCGCAACGAATTTTTTTTATTTTCCACAATGTGTGTGAGAGAGAGAGAGAGAGAGAAAGAGAATGAACGATAATTAAACGCGATTATCTTCGCGGCATCGTGAGTAATTATAGGATAATCGGTTAACTCACCAACCACAAGAGTATCCCTTTCACTCTCTTACTTTTTCTTTTTTTATTTCTTCTTTCTTTCTTTCTTTCTCTTTTTTTTTTTATTATTTTCTTTCCTCTTTTATCGGACGCCGCTCGTGTCCGTGTAAACGCAGATGTTTAAATCTTTTCGCGTAATAGACGGAATGAGTCGCGTCAAAACGAATATTATTCCTGTTGTTTTATCTCTCTATCTCTTTTTCTCTCTCTCATCGTAGAATATTACATCTTGTTCCATCTTTTACCTTCTCGGTAAATGATTTTAATCTTCACCGTATTGTCGTTCTCACTTCTTCGCGTGCAAGAGACACACGAAGCAAGGTTTTATATACGGTACAATTGCATGCCGTGAAAATTTCCAACCACCTGTCGTCGTTGTCGTCTTTTTTCCCATCGCCACGTTTTAATGGATGAAAAGAAAAAGAAAAAAAAAAGCAAAAAGATCTTCGACAAAACTTGGAAAATAAGAAGAAAAATCTTATTATACCTTCGGAAATATCTTATATTCCAGTATTTTATACGCAAATAAATTACGAATACTCTATCTCTCTTTCTCTCTCTCTCTATCTTTCTTACCTGTTACGAAAATTCAACGAATTACAAAATTTCAAAAATCAAAATCTTATATAAACGAGAGAAAATGAACGAATTCTATTTGACGCGTGTTTCCAAATAAAAATTACAACACGAGCACAAACTCGTACGGTCTACGCAAAATATTTTCACGACGACGAAATAAATATACGAAATGAGCCAAAAAAGAAAAAAAAGAAAAAAAAAAAAAAAAGTAAAAACGATATCTACGAATCGTATGCGCGAATAATTTTTTTTTTTTTAAAAAAACGAAAAGGACGAAATCGAGAAGATAAAAAGAAGGGTGGTGAAAATAAAATATTTCGGTAAAATTCCTTTCATTCTCCGGCTTATATACACCCTCATACACATGCACACATACACGAACAATATATACATATATCTCCGTATATATCCTCTTTCAAGTTCCTCCTACACCTGCATAATCGGAAGGACACGCGCCGAAGAAGGATTTGCATGTAGGCCAACCCGAAAAAGGATCGTGGTATCCGGTCTCTCTCTCTTTCTCTCTCTCTCTTTTAAAAAGGGGGAGACTTAACTTTTGAGACCGGCAATTATACTGGTATTTACTGCCGAGCCCTGCCGTTTCACTGGCCATTGTGCTCCTCTCACGCATTTGCATCACTCCCTTCTCTTCCCTTCTCTTCCCAACCTTCTAACCACCCCGTCCCTCCACCACCACCTCCTCCTCACCTTCTTTTCTACGTAAGGGCGACTGTCGATTGTTTTAATGGCCGCTCCCGCAGGCTTTAGCCCGTAAACTTCATTGTTTAGGCACGCCCTTTTTAACCAAGGCCCTTTTTCGTCGGCCACCACCACCGCTACCATGAAAAATCTAACGATATATGTATATACTTGTATTCTTCTCTCCCATATTATAGTACATAACAGTTTTTGAAAGAGTACCTTGTTCCTGAACGCAAGAATATTCCTTTCCCTTTTTCTTTTTCTTTTGGTTTTTTTGTAAACCCCATGGGAGACCCCCATTTTTTAGGAAACTTTATTTTCTAACTTTTCGAAATGTTTCGTTTGCGAAGCCAAACTGTATATATACCATATCGGAGTTTATTTTTCTTAACCGTATACTTATTATTATTATTATTATTGTACGTAATACGAACTTTTTGCATGAATGTAATATAATAAGATAAAGTAAAATATATGATGTACAAAAATAATATATATAATTATTGTAAAATGGTTTGATGTGTGTGTGGAAGCTGCTATTTTTTAATAGTAATCCTTTTTAATAAAATTATATTCTTAAACACTATGTATATATTTTGTTTTAGTAAACATTAATATTATATAACGTGTTTATGCTAT
>NW_014569637.1:558595-563976 GCF_001313835.1 Polistes canadensis | reverse complement strand
TGATTCATTCATTCACTTATTAAAATACACTCATACGTACACCATACACTCCTTCTTACACATTACACTAGTAAACTATGCAGTAAAAACAAAATACTTATATTGAATAATAATTATATATTCTCTATTAAAAGTAAAAAAATACAAAAGATATGAAAAATAATAAAAACAAAAAAAAAATAAGAAGAAGGAAAAGAATAACATTTATTATTCGATGCTAAAAGTTTCTAAGCATCTTAAAAAATAATAGGAAGNATAATAAAAACAAAAAAAAAATAAGAAGAAGGAAAAGAATAACATTTATTATTCGATGCTAAAAGTTTCTAAGCATCTTAAAAAATAATAGGAAGGCGTTCGGAACGATATAATAAAGGAAGATAATAAATAAGATTTTAAGGTGCCGTAGCTCGTATTCGCGTTACGCTAGAAGGCTAGGTAATTATCCCCACAGCGGACGGTTTTAATCGGCACTGGAACCGTCCGCATAATCGTTGTGATTTAGCGTGGAGGTAAGACACGACGGGGTGTAGACAAACCCCCCGTCGAGCCCTTCGAGTCCTTTTAGTTTGAGAGCAACCGAAAAGGTTACGGTGAGTGTTCGGTCATTCCATAATCGTCCACCACCACCACAACTACCACCACCATCACCACCACTATCACCACCATCATCACCACCGACTGAGATTCACCTGCCTTTTTTAAAGAAATTTTAACAGTAGTGTTTCTGTCTCTTTCTTTCTCTCTCTCTGTGTGTCTACTTCTTTATTTATATATATTATTTTTCTCTTTCTTTATTTGTATAGCTCGTTATACATATCTTTTATATTCTCGCAAGCCGTGAAACTTGGCGCTAAAATAGTCGTGAAAATTATCTTACTCGTCAATTTGTTCGATCGTTTTATTATACAAAAGAAAAATATTTGTTATCATGTTTCTCTAAAAATTTGTGTTACTTTTCATAACGTTTATATCTTTAGACAAAAATTGCTAATCACGTATTCATATTTTTTCTCCTTTTTTTGTAATAAGAAAATTTATATTACTTCGTAATATAAGTATCAATAATAATGTATACAAATATTATTACAAAAATGGTATTACTTGATTCAAACTTCATTTTTATCTTCATGAAAAATTTCTTTAATTAGTAATAACTCAGAGATCAACGTTAAATATTAATTACTGATTTTTGATTGAACATATAGGTGTGATATATTAATAATTATAAAAAATGTGCGTGTGGTGGTTACCTAAGATAGAAAGGTACGAAGATTATCTTAAACAAAGTACGTTTAAAAGTTCGTCTTGTTAAGGAACGTGGTAAAAAAAAATAAAAGGAAGGAATAGGTATTCACGAAAGACGAATGATCATTCTTGTCTAACATAAAAATCAAAGGAACAAGTAAGCAAGCAAGCAAACAAGCAAGCAAACAAGCAAACAAATAAACAAGCAAGACAGCAAGCGAGGGAGCGAATGGTAAGAAAAAGGAAAAGCGTCTCACTTGTTTAGCAATTTAAATTTCAAAAAAGGAGAAGAAAGAGGAGGAGAAGAAGAAGGTGGACGTCGTCGTCGTTGGCGTAATTAATGCGGGATAATATAGGCGTTTAGTTAGATCGCAAAACCGTGCGAGCGAGATCCAAACAACCCTTTTCCATCTCTTCAACCCATCACAAACCTAAGAGAGAAAGAAAAACATATAGAAAGAAATAAAGAAGGTACTCCTATTAATTAATCATTAACAACACGCCGGCAGGTTTTCTCTTTGAAGTAGAAAAGAATAATAAAAAAAAGAAAACAAAAGAAAACAAAAAAGTAGAATAAGAAGAAGAAGAAGATGCACTCATGCATTTGATTATAGATACGAGCGAGATAGCACGTAAAAATTTGATTTAGTTCTACTTCTTTTTTATTCTTTGCTTTAGTTAGTCGACAGTAACCAACAACAACAACAACACAATGAACCAGCTCATTAACACGAAGATTCTTGATCACACTGACGAGAGTAGTCATTTTCAATGGTGTTTGTGTTGATGATGGTAATGTCTCGAAAACTGGGTGATGCATTGTCTTGGGAATTAGTTGTTCGTGTGTGCACACGAGGAATGAGAATGAGAAGGAAGAAGTGAGGGATCGAAAAGGGAGGGGGTGGGTGGTAGATCGTAGAATGGTGAAAAGAAAAAGAAGAAGAAGAGGTGGAGGAGGAGGAGAAGGAGGAGGAGGAAGGGGATGGTCACAGTCTCGATCCCTCCTGTTAGAATCCTCGCTTGAGAACGGTCGATCACTTTAATCGATTTCGCTCGGGTTCGCGCAAGAAAACCCATCGGATCGTTAGATCGGCCCTTGATGAATGGCCGCATTATTCGCGAATGAACCGCCAATGAATATCGTTAATGAGAGAACGCCGCCGCGTCGCGCCTTCTATCTTTCTTTATCTTTATTTCTTTCTTTATTTCTTTATTTTATTTTATTTTATTTTATTTCTCTCTTTTATCCTACTTTATACTCCTACACCTATATACTATACTATATATATATATATATACTATACCATATATACTATACTATATATACTATATACTATACTATATATAATATATATACTACTTTATACTTCTACACCTATATACTATACTATATATACCATACTATATATACTATATATACTGTACTATATATACTATACTATATACTATACTATATATACTATATATATACTACTTTATACTCCTACACCTATATACTATACTCCTATACCTATACCCATACACAACCATATTCCTCTTTAAGAGATATTTCAGATTATATCTCTTCTACTAATCTTTTCCCCTACCTTCTCAAGGTCGAGTTATAATTATTATTTTTTTTTTTTTTCTCCTAGGTATCTCTCAAAATTGTACAGATTTTATCGTGAATACTTTTTTATCTTGTTTTTTTTTCATTTTCTTTTTGACCGACTAGCATATTAATTTTCAAAACGACCGTATCTCATTTAATTTTCTTGCAAAAAAAAAAGGAAAAATGAGAAAAAAATTGATCGAACGAACACAAGCATCGTTATTCGTCTTTTTCACTCCGTCCGGTATTCTTGTTTTTTAATGAATTTCTTTATTGTTTTATTATAACCATCTATGCGAGAGAGGAAAGAAAAGTTTCGGGCGTTTTTTTTAAGATGATTTAAGGCGTTTAAATATAAAATTAAGCGTGAAAAGTAAGACAATGAATTAGGAAAAGGTTCGAGATACGCGTTAGGTTTTTCGGTTCTAATCGTTCGGTTCGAACACGTTCTCGAACGGAAGCACTTTCGACGAAAAGGAAAAAATCCTTCGTGATTAATTACAAAAAGAAAAGTGATTCTCTTTGAGAGAGAAAAAAAAGATATTAAGAAAAAACTGAAACAATAGACGAAAGAAAAGGAATGAACGAGAGAGAAAATAAGAGAAAGAGAGAGAGAGAGAATGAGAATACGATGAACGAGCGTTTCGTCGGGCTCGTTTTCGAAAGATTATTTGAAAAATCGAGGCTTAGTTTTGGGGCGGATCAGCGTTGTTAGCGAAAAGATTAAACTTACGAGCTCTCGAAGACGTTTCCATTATAAAAGAAATTGATCTTTCCTCATCTTATTCTTCCATCTTTTTCACCTGCTTTCTCTCAAACGGAATTCGAGAAACAGGTTTGTTTCCTCGGGTAACAAATTTTTCTTATTAAACCCAAATTTCCCACGATATCATATTTAATATTTATCGAGAACATGCATTATTGTTTGATGAAAATATACAATTATTTTCTAAACTATAAATCACAAGTAACAACCAAAACTTCATTTCTTGCATATCATATATATGAAAATATATATATAAAAAGAAATCTTGGATTCAATGATTTACTTCATATAGAAACTCATTACATTTATTATGACTACTTTAATTGTATTAATAGAATGTATCAAACTGTAAATTATTTTCATCGGCAGATAGATTTGTTTAATCAATCTTTATCATCTGTCAAATATTATCTTAATTTTCTGTAACTATCTATATTTTTTTTTCTTTACCTGAACTCTTTTCTAAATTTTATATTAACGGGTTTATCAAGTGTAAATAAAATAAAATAATTCTTTTTAATTTATGACATAATAATATATATATATCTATTTTGCAAATAATATTATTTCGATTCTTCGATCCTCTTTCAACATATCCTATCGTAATAATAAATTAAAACATATTAATAAATAAATAAATAAAAAAAGTGATAGAAATAACAATGAAATAACTCATTTGAAACGATATAAAGCCAAATAAGAAAAATATTCTTTTAAGCTGTCCATCTTAACGAGAACCCACCCAAAGAACGAGAACACACTAACCAAGAGAGAGAGAAAGAAAAAGAAAGAAAGAGAATGAGACGGAAAATCAAACTAATACCATAGAAATTATACGCATACATATACATATAAACGCGAGCACACTCACACACATACATAGTAGAAACATTCGTACGTTGTGTTAGCATACAACAAAAACCTACCTCCTCATACTTCCCCACCATTAAAAGTTGCAAACGATTCCATCCTAATGAGATACGAAGACGTTAATGGCCACTTTAATTGGGTTGTTAATTTTCGGAGATGAATTCATAGGTTAAAAATGCAAAAGCGTCGAGAGGGGAGGAGTCTTATGGATTAAATGGGCTATTTCGAGAAGCAGCCTCCCTTCAGAACCATTCTTTCTACGTTTTTACATCTATTAACCCTCCAAATCGGCTAAACCGATCGTTTTAATATCATCGATTTAATATCTAAACTTATCCTCGTCCTTCTTCGATACTTTTTTATTTCTTTCACTTGTTTTATTTTTTTCATTTCGTTCTCAAAACGCACATATAGAAATATCATAAGATTATAGTTTTTATTCATTTCTTATACTTTTTTTATTTTTTCTAATATATCAAGTTATTAATTCAATTTCAATTTAATATTTAATTATTCATTAGATTTTCAATATTCAAATTATGAATTCTTTTTATTTTTCTATTGTTGCCTGACTACTTTGAAAATTTGTTTAACTATTTAACTCTAACGTTAGAAAATAATATTTGTTAATATTAATATATTAAATCTAGGTGAAGTCAAATGACCACGTTCTGTAATTTGTACAATGAAATGTACATTAATCAATTCTAAAAATAAAAGATAATATTTTCTTCGCAATCTAATTGACTAAAATCTTATTCTATATTACGATATAGGTTTTCTTTTTCTTTTTTTTAAAAGTTCACGATAGGAATAGGTATTTATTAATTATGCCGATAGATTATTAATTATTCATTATATTTCAAAAATTATTTATATTAATATTATTCAGATAAAATTATATTTTAT